>NC_090338.1:46860390-47163420 GCF_035084215.1 Heptranchias perlo
AGGCTTCTAGATTACTAGTCCAGTAACATAACCATACCCATTTGATTTAAAAACATAAGAACTGCTGCCGGTGAACCTCAACACTCAATATTGATGCAAAAAGAGCAACAGAGACGAAGCTTCATGCGGTTTTTTCCATTTATGCAAATCTATCATAAAAATTATAATTCACTCGAACTTTGTTCCTTCTATACAGAAGTTCAAGCACAGTACAAACTATTTGCTGGAGCATGCTTTTAACCTCAAGAAGCTTCTGGATTTTGGTCTTTCAGTTGATCGCACAAATTCTCGGAGCCTTTTGTGCTCTCAGCAGCCACCAGTGTAATTATTGTTGAGCGTTTGTCCTTGTTACAGTTATTTTCAAGCGGCATTAATATATAAAGTTAGCACTGCTCCCACCAGGCAACAGATTAAGAATCTTTGAGGGAGGTAGAAAATTGCAGGCTTCCAAGATTCAAATCCTAGAGGTGCGTGAGGTGGCAGAAATGCATCAATCTGTGTTGCTTGGCTTGTACTGAAGAGATTAGTTTAAAGATAAAAATCCACATTCGTCATAGTTGGAGAATTAAGGGCTATGTAAATGTGTCTAATCCCGTTATCTAACATGTTCACTTTTATTTTGTAGATCATTGAGGAAGAAAATGAGGCCTTGCTGGCTGCTCTCACTGAGACACTGGACGACATCCAAGTCGATGATGTGAGCCTGTCTGCGTTCAAGGAACTTACAGATGGAGTTGTGACTGATTCGTTGGAAACTGCTTCTTTATCAACACCCGATGGCAGTCCTCCCACCACAAAGGCTGATGAACCATCTCTAGTAAGAATCCTTCCTACTGTTTAAAAGGAATTGGATGAGCCTCTGGCTACCCTCTGCATGGGTATAATGTAGGCAAAATAAGGTCTGAATTTTTTTAATTTTCAGGTTTAAAAATAGCAAGATAAGCTAGTTTTTTTGTTTCTTGTAAAATTGCATGTAACATTAATCACTTCTATTATTAAAATAGATTGCTGAAATCAAAAATGCATGAATGGAATAAGATAGAAAATATATGCCTTTCATTTTAAAACGTTACAACCAATTGCAACATTTTCCTTAAATAACTTTCGGCTGATAAGCCTGTGCTATCTTCCCAATTACCATCAGTGGTTTGCCATAAACAACTAACACAAAGTGAATTTGGAATAAGATGGTCAGTTCTCTCCCAACCCCCACCCCCTGCCCTCCCCTCCATTGAAGGGGAAAAGTGGTCTCTTTAGCCCCCTTGCCCAGGACTGACAAAACTCACTGCAAGTGCGCCTGGCATATTTGACTGGAAGGCAACCACAGAACTCAACCATGTCAATCTGGTACAATTTGGTGGGAGGCCATTTTCATAACCACCAGGCTATCCTCCCCTCTCTCTATAACTTAATATTTTAATTAAATATCAGTTTATAAGCCAGAAGTAGAACATAACATATCTCAATAATTAATTCAAGTATACTATTACTGTAGGTTCAGTAGACTGAAAAAGTATATTGCACATATAGTTAATCCTGTTATTACTTTTATTTTAATATTTGACATCAATGTAGCCAATATCATACATTTGACCATGCTTGGACCAAAGATTCATGTACATTCTCTTTGTATTATGACATGTACAGCTTTCTTCTAGTTTTTTTTTAAATTAGGAATATGTGACCATTCAGTTTTATTTTGCCAGTGTGAATTTTTGTGCCAACTTTGTTATACCAGAAATAATTTTTATACATGAAAATATCCAAAGTATGTTTTTGTTAAATGAAACTTGTGGAGATTTAAAAAAAAAGATCCTGACAAATGAGTCAGAGTTTTTAAACAACTGGTGGATGCAGAAAATAGTAACTACCTGGGAATAATGACAACGCAATAGTCTAATCAGAGGATTCAGGTGATGCCATTAATCATTATATCATCGCATGGGCAGTTTATGATCTGTCATCTGAAATGTGAGATTAGATTATAGTTTTGATATTGCTCCCTGGTGTCTGTTATTATTTATAATATATACTGTTTCAATTTTATTCTGTTTTTGGTCAGGTTTTGTGTCAGCAGCAGCTGTCAGTACAGATGCCAACTGTCAGTGTGTTTCGTGTCTTTGATGTGCTTTGACGTTCATACGAGAGGATTAGCGATTATACCATCATTACTGCAGGTTTATTAAGACATACTCTGCAGTCAATCTCTGTCCAGTATATATTATAAAGATCTAACACCAAGAAAGTTTGAAATACTATAATATACACTTCTATTTTTTTTGTTTATAAATGAAATTTATGTTAAACTTGTGAAGTAATTTTTTGGCATATACTTTTTGATAGTTAAGGAAACTTCTTCTGGCTCCACAAAATGTGCAGTTAAACTATGAACGGCAAAACGGAAGCAACACGGCACGCCATGCATCCAGTAACCACAAGTCAAAATCACATCGTCCTTCTATTAAGGTATTCACTTCAAGAACGTTACACATTTGTAATAAATATAACCGATATATGGTTTGCATTATTGAATCATTATTTTAGTCTTTTCATGAGTTACATTAAATATTGTTCAGTTAAAGCTAATGTCAAGGCTAATGGTTTATCAGTGCTTTGTCTCTGTATAAAATGGTGGGATTTTGTTTGCCACTAATTTCATTCAGTACTTTAAGGGGGAATCACAGAGGTGAATACCAGTAGAGATATTTTACTGAAGACGTTGTAATACGAAGCTTCCTCTGATGGCTCAGTTGGTTAGAATATTGTATAATTGATGTGTTGCAGAACTGTACAAAACCAGGAAGGTCCCAGGTTTGATTTTTGGTCTGAATGTAGCCAGGGCAATGATGTGGATGCTGCCTCAGTGCCCCTGAATTAGGGAGGGAAAAGTCTTCCAGGCGTCCTACTCGACTGCTCTCCAATGACCCCTGTGTGTGCATGTGTGGACATTGGATGAGGATAACCTGTGAAGACCCCGTGATTAAATAGCCTGCTGACTCTCCATGTCTGTGCGCACACATGAAGAATGGCCATGTGGATGAGGTACCAGATGGCTGTTGATGCCCTTGAAACTGTGGCCCACTGCATCATAAACTTGAAGAGAGGAGAAAATTTTAGGGGGGAAAAAAGTGTATAAATGCTCAAGTTTTAATGAATTGATCTGTTTCACTTGTATTGTACTCTGTAATCCTTTCTTTGTTTTGTTAAAAAAAAGGTGGAAGGGCCACAGGGCAGTAAACCACACAGCACCTGTCAGCGTCAGCATCGACCATTCACAGAGTTACACAAGCACCTGACTTCAACTACCCGCCCTCCCCCGTTTAAAACAGATGATTCCAAACTCACTAATAAAGACCAAAGCAGTCCAGTGTGGACTTCACAGTATCATCAGTCACATCACCAGCAAGGTGAGAGTGAGGACGATGGTGATGTTGATGATGATTGTGTTAATGATGGTGCTAACAAAGAATTGGATTACTTCAGTGATGGGAATGGGGAACACAAAAAAGGACGCAGCATTTTGCGAAATGGTACATCTTGCTTTGCACCCATTAATTCCGAAGATGTGGTTGCAACAGCAAAGGGCAATTGGACTAAAAACTCACAGTTTACCACAGAAGCAGAATTGCGTTCAGTAGTTGAGCTTATTAAATACATGCACGCCTATTGTCTTCCAGCTAGGAAATACCCGCTAGACACCCAACAGGCTGGTAGCTGCTATGACAGTTATAAAAAACAAAAAACTGACTGCTCTCTACAGAGGCTTATAGACCCCAGTGTAGAAAAACAGAAACTGTCAAATTCCTTAAAGTTAAATGTCAGTTCAGGGCAGGGAAGGAGCACTCCAGACTTGTGTAAGTGGAATATAAGAAAGGTTTCCAAAAGTTCCATACTGAGGGAGCTATTGGAAAAAAATATTGCTCTAGATGTGAGCAAGCCTTATAGACTTCACAATCCTTTATATCCTGTTTACACTCGCTCATCTGGTAAAGGCCAGACTGTTCTGCCTCAGGTAGTGCCCAATCATGAATGTGATAGTACTTATTGTACTGACACCATCAACTGTACACTGGAAAAGGACAGAAAGAAATGTAATAAGAACAAGGCTGCTAAAATAGGGGACACAGGAAGGAAACAGGAAAATGCATGCCTTGCGGTTCGACGCTCATTGAGATTGAACCCTCAGGTTAGTGAGGTCCTGAGCTACAATCTAGAGTCAGCTTCAGATGGGAGTTTAACTAGAGTAGATTTGGAGAGAACACCAAAGGAGTCTGGGCCAATGAATGTGCAGACGAGGTTTAATGAGGAGGAGGAGGAGCAGGTAGCAGAAATTGAGGTAGATTGTTCTGGACAGCAACTCTGTGGCAGTGGTGCACACATTGTGCCAGATGACCAGCGGCATCTGCAATTCTATAATCGAGTGCAATGGACCGAGGAGAACAACAATGAAGAAAGCTCGTTTACTCCTGACCTTCCTACAATTTCCATGGTTCCATGTTCTAATATAGTTGAGGACCACCAAGCCTTCACTGCACAGGACTTCCCATTAAATGAAACCAAGATGCAAGAAACCAAGACTAGCAGAAAGCTAGGTAATCCTGTTTAGCCTATCTGCTTCATTTTTAAAAAATAATTGCACAAAACTATTCCCCTGAGCCACTTTAAAAGCTTATTATGGCATTCCTGCAGTCTTTTGGAAAGTTACATTCATTTTCATTAATTCAGGAAATTAACTCCTGCAACCACATTCAGGCACTGTTTATTCTCACTACTTTATTACCTTTTTGTGGAGACATTTCTCTGCTGGTTACTTCTTACAATGATCCGATTTGCTTTTGCCTTGTTTTTTTTTCCTCACTTTCTGTAGTTAGAAGAAGGAATACTATTCAAATAATATGGCATCTTATTTCAAGATATATATTTGTTGATTCCTTTAACACTTAACTAAAACGGCTGAGATTTTTTTTAAAAACTATCATCTGTTAATACTGTAATTTTTTTGAAGAGTTACTCAATATAGCAGTACTGGGGGTTTTCAACTCCATTTTACATCTTGCACCTATTTGAGTATAAATATTAAGATCAGGAACATCTTGAAGGGGCCTTCTCTCCATCCCCAGGGTTCTATGTCTCCGTGGTTGAAATTCTTCCAGTACTGACTTTTACTCTTTAAATTAAAAGAAACTTTTCTTTTATTTCTTTCTCTGTTAAGGTTGCTTCAAGTTAATAAAGTACCAACTGTTAAATGCCAATCTTGAAAGAAACTGGGGCAGAACAATTTAGAAAGCTTGTTCCTGTTTGTCTCTGGTGCCAGTACAGTGCGTTTTAGGTATCAGGTAGCTTCAGTGTGTCCATTTATACTGAAACATATAGTTAGCTAAATCCCAGCAGTCTGAAGTGCAGGGATGCACAAAAATTGGATAGCAAAGTAGTCTGCATCCTGTTGTGGCACAGCACTCACAGAACATAAGATGTTATGCTGGCAGCCATTTTAAATGTTGTTAGTAGAAAACCTCAAGTCTTTGTATTTACCCATTCCTTGTCTGGAAATTATGAGAAAACAGCAGCTTTAGATAGCTCCAATTTTAAAATAAGAAGCACTTGATCATATGTAGGCCTGACAATGCAGCCGTGCCTGTTAGGAAGTTTATACCAGTAATAAACCACCTATAGACATAAAGTGCCAGCGTCCAGAGGGTGAATTGGTGTGCCAGTTTTACAGTAGTGTAGTTTGATCAAGGTTATGCTAGACTTGTACAAGGACAAAGTCTCCTGTATAAAAGGGTCAATGCCAAATTAGACTATTGCTTTCAATATACCTTTGTTTATATCGCCCTTCAAAAATTATTCATCCTTTACAGCTAGGGAACAATTAGGAACTGTATTTTTTTTGCATTTTTTGCTACATATGAATGATTTTAATTGGTTTATATTCTCATTTCTGTCCGAGTTCAGTGGCTTGTTTTCATCCTGTCTTAATATCTTATCTATTTCCTTTTTTCTATTCTGTGTCTTTTTTGTTCTTATTAAAGCTGTGCATTTTAAATATGTTCTGACACATACTTCAAGGTCAAAAATTTGAATTATTAAATATCTTGAAAGTCTCTAATAGCTAATACTCAAATGCTGTACATACTTTACAGAATAGCAACAGATTACTCTGTATAATTGATATTTTATAAATATTTATTTTTGCAGCCAAACCAACAAGCTTGTTACTGAGTCCAGAGTCTGAAAGGTATGTGGAATGTTATAAATAGTCAGGATTCAGCAGATGTAAAGCACAATCTGGCTCTTAAAGTTTGCATTCTTATAGTAGCTAACCCTGCAACCTTGATTAGATGGCCATCATTTCCAAGCCAACGTTTTGTAATGTAATTTCAAGATCTGCTATTTGCTATATATAAAATGTAATTTTGAGTATAGCATAGTTTCATTGATCTTGTATTTCCTATTTTCAGTGACTCCAAAGATTCTCCTCTTGAGAACAAACCCTTTGAACAAACACTGAGCGTAGAACTGTGTGGAACTGCTGGTAAGGATATAATCTTAAAACTGACACCTTTACTGATTCAGACTGGTTCAGGAGGCAGAAGAATTTTATAATAGATTGAAATTTCTTCATTGACACTTGTTTTCAGCCAAGATAAATACTATTTCTTGGTAGTTTTCAAAATAAGACGAATCAAAGACAAGAGGAAAAGCAATTTCTTATATTCATAGAAATTTTCCAGTCCATAGAGTTTGTTAAATATCTGATGGCTGGACAAAATACTAGTGTGTGTAGAAATAGTGCTGCAATTTTTTTTTATCCTTCTAATTTCCACAGATATTTCACAGTAAATAGCTCAATTTTCTTTTCTCTTTTTAAATTATTTCTCTGAATCTGCATTTATCGAGATGGTACTGTGAAGGTGTGACCAACATGACTTTTTTCCATATGTATGACATGAGATTTTAAAAAATTTCTCACCATTTAATGAGTATACTTTATTTAACTAGACTAAATTTAGCAAAAACTGGAACTAGAACTTTAAATGGAAAAAATGTATCCTAAGAAGGGCTAATATAATAGACAATTTAGGCGGTGAGGAGACACGTTGTATAACATTCCACAGAAATTCAGAGGCAACAAAAGAGTAGTCTCAAATGAATGAAATAGAAAATTCAAATAAAGCAGAACTAACACCACAAGTGTCAGCTCTACATAATACAAAACTTAGCAGTCAAATAACACCGACAGTTTTTGTCAGTTAAGATACTCTGGAATAGACCCGATAGAGGAACCAACAACACTAGTGTGGACCTTGTTTGTCATTCAGGTCAAAGGGTTCTATTTCTTGGCATGATACTGAGTTGCTTCAGGCTTCCTCTCAGGCAGGTATTCTTTTTCATCCCTGAGACAACTGTAAAGGTTATATCATTGTCTCCTGGTTAGTTATTTAGCAAAAGTAAAATTGACCTAAGATCATAGTAGCCATGCTAGAATTATCAGATTCCACAGACCTTGCATTTTTCAAAAGTAAACTGTTCTTTTGACGTTTTTAAAAATAGAAAAATACAAGTCACCTGAAACAGAAAAGATAAATAAGACGGTCTACCTTCAGTAAACAGATTAAACACATCAATACCAATGACAGAGTGGATATACTTCAAGAGGATCCTCCTGGTTCAGATTCATAGAAAGGTTACAGCACGGAAGGAGGCCATTCGGCCCATCGAGTCCGTGCCGGCTCTATGCAAGAGCAATCCAACTAGTCACACTCCCCCCGCCCTAATCCTATAGCCCTGCAAATTTTTTCCTTTCAAGTACTTATCCAGTTCCCTTTTCAAAGCCACAATTGAATCTGCCTCCACCATCTGCCCCGGCAGTGCAGTCCAGATCCTAACCACTGGCTGTGTAAAAATGTTTTTCCTCATGTCACCTTTGGATCTTTTGCCAATCACCTTAAATCTATGTCCTCTGGTTCGTGGCCCTTCCGCTAATGGGAACAGTTTCTCTCTATCTATTCTGTCTAGACCCTTCATGATTTTAAATACCTCTAACAAATCTCCTCTCAACCTTCTCTGCTCCAAGGAGAACAACCCCAACTTCTTCAGTCTATCCACGTAACTGAAGTCCCTCATCCCTGGAATCATTCTAGTAAATCTTTTCTGCACCCTCTCTAAGGCCTTCACATGTTCCCTAAAGTGCGGTGCCCAGAACGGGACACAATACTCCAGTTGTGGTCAAACCAGTGTTTTATAAAGGTTCATCATGACTTCCTTGCTTTCCATGTGCTTTTTTAACTGTTGTCTCAACCTGCCCTGCCATTTTCAACGATTTGTGCACATATATCCCCAGATCTCTCCGTTCCTGTACCCACTTTAGAATTGTACCCTCTAGTTTATATTGCCTCTCCTCGTTCTTCCTACCAAAATGTATCACTTTGCATTTTTCTATGTTAAATTTCATCTCCCACGTGTCCGCCCATTTCACCAGCCTGTCTATATTCTCTTGAAGTCTATTGCTATCCTCCTCACTATTCACTATTTGTGTCATCTGCAAATTTGGAAATTGTGCCCTGTACACCCAAGTCCAAGTCATTAATATATATCAAGAAAAGCAGAGGTCCGAGTTCCGACCCCTGGGGAACACCACCGTACACCTCCCTCCAGTCCGAAAAACAATCGTTTGCCACTACTCACTGCTTCCTGTAACTTAGCCAATTTTGTATCCATGCTGCTACCGCCCCCTTTAATCCATGGGCTTCAATCTTGATGACAAGCACCCCAATGTGCACTTTCCACCCATTACCTCGTGAAATGGATGCAGGAAAGGATGCATGAAGTAGCCCCGTAAATAGCTTTATTTAAAAGTAAAATAACCAGGGAAGAGTAATCTAGAGGTACTAGTAAATACTTCCCCTTTAAATTAAATGTAATGCTGATTTTTTTAAAAAAGTTGTCATTTTTAAGAACATATGGAATAGGAGCAGAAGTAGGCCATAAGGCCCCTCGAGCCTGCTCTGCCATTTAACAAGATCATTACTGATCTTCGAACTCATCACCACTATCGCCCAATCCCCATATCGCTTGATTCCTTTAGAGTCCAAAAATCTATCAATCTCAGCCTTGAATATACTCAACGACTGAGCATCCACAGCCCTCTTGGCTAGAGAATTCCAAAGATTCACAACCTTCTGAGTGAAGAAATTTCTCCTCATCTCAATCCTAAATGGCCGACTGCTTATCCTGAGATTATGCACCCTAGTTCTAGGCTCTCCAGCCAGGGGAAACAGCCTCTCAGCATCTATCCCGTAAAGCCCTCTCAGAATATTATATGTTTCAATGAGATCACCTCTTATTCTTCTAAACTCCAGAGAGTATAGGCTCATTCTACTCAATCTCTCCTCATAGGACAACCCTCTCATCCCAGGAATCAATCTATTGAACCTTTGTTGCATCACTTCTAAGGCAGGTGTAACCTTTCTTAGGTAAGGATATCAAAACTGTACACAGTACACCAGGTGTGGTCTCACCAATGCCCTGTACAATTGCAGCACGACTTCCTTACTCTTGTACTCCAACCCCCTTGCAACAAAGGCCAACATACCATTTGCCTTCCTAATTGCAGCTTTACGTTTGATCTAATCAAGTGAGCTGTGATTAGAAATTTGAAGATAACAATTGAACATTTTTGTAAGGTTACTCAAATTGAAATAAAATCAGGGAGGGATAACATCACTTTACTTGTGTTTCCTTATCCACAGGCTGTGGAAATTCATTGCTGTACATAATTCTGAAGACTAGCATAATTTTAGACAGTGAACACATTTAAATGACAACATTCAGAGGTTCAGCAAATGCAGTTCCTTTATACATCTATTGAAGCTGTTTTAGGCTGATGCAAATAACTTGAGAAATTTCTGATTTATTTTAAATACCTACATCATGCTTACTGAGAAAAGGATAACAGTTAAAGATGAGCCAGTCTAACACCACTCCTTTCATAGCTTTGTCAGGTTTACAATGCATTTGTGCTGTGAGCAGAATGTTAACACACAGACTGTGTGTTCTTTATCTGCAGACACAGGCAGTGGGGGTACCTGTTCAATGTGGCTCAAGGCTTTAAGTTATTTTATTTGATGTTACTCTGTGTTATCAGATAAATATGAATTAGGTAATTTAAATCAATTTTTGAGGTGCTTTCACATCTGGGCGGCACAATTCCAGAGGGGCACCAGGGAATAGCCCCAAACAGGGTGTCATAGGGGCCGTGTCCAATTTCTACCCAAAAAAATCACGATATAGGAATGTAAAAAGCAGGCATTTTTTTGTCTAAGTCCCATACTTTACTTTGGAGCGTTGTACAATGTGATGGCTGTGCCAAGCATACTCCCTATTTAAAAAAAAGTTTGAAGCACCTACTGTTAAACTCTCTCCTTTAGGCCACTCAAAATAATGACAATTATTTTACAGTAATGAGTATCAATGTTAGATGTTGATTTTTTTTCTAGGACTTACACCTCCAACTACTCCACCACACAAAACTACTCGAGATGATCCTTTCAAGACAGCAATAAAGATTGAGTCATCTGGTGACAACACAATTAACCAATTACCATCAAAGAATCATTGGAGTTCTTTGTCAAAAAGTCTTGTTAATAAACACCCTGAGCAAACTGAGCTGTATGCTTATCTTAGCAAAGCCACAGTCACCCCTGTTCAAGTGGAAGTCAAAAAAGTTAAAAGGTCATATACCAGGTGCTTTGGTGATCATGACTACTGTCAATTGTATAGGTCAGAGACTGAAACCGAGAGAAACATTCTGAGACTTTATGAACTTCCAAACTCTAGTGGCCAACAGAATGTAAAGGAAAAGCATGGCAATTATTCATTTTACAGTGAAAAGAGACAGAAGCTGTCTCCCATTCCAAATCATGGACCAAATAGTAAGGAATTGGAGATAAGCAAACAGCTTCCAATTCAGAGCAGCAATAAGAAACCAATGAGAGATCAAGAGATAAGAGCCAAATTATTCAAGCACTTTGGTTACCCAGAAGAAGCCATCACTGATGAGGAAAAACAAAATATGTTTGAAGACAATGACTGTGACCCTAACAAACGCTGCTATCATTCAGATGCAAAGCTACAAAATGGGGTGAAAAAGCCCGACACTAATTCTCGGGCTCTGTCACCATCCATTTCCTCACATAAAAATCTCCAGTCACTGCCAAAGGACCCTTTGCATCCCCAAGAACATCAATCAGACAGGGAAAGAACAAGGTCCTGTTCTAACCAACAGCACAAAGCAACTTCTGGATCTTCACGCACACAATCCAGGTCTCCAGTGAAAAGAGAATCTGTCAGGTAGGACATTCAAAATTTGCACTTTGAAGAGAATAAGAACATAAAGTTTGGAGCAGGAACAGATCATGCAGCTCATCAAGCACACTGCATCATGGACCTTCTAACCCTACCACCACCTGTTGATCTCCTACATTAAAGAACACTAAGTTCCTTCCTCACCTCCCCTAAAAAAAAATCAAACAGTATCATTAGTGCCTCTGGGAGGGTTGTCCTCTGAGGAGAGGTTGAGTTGAATGGGCCTATACTCTCTGGAGTTTAGAAGAATGAGAGGTGATCATTGAAACATGTAAGATTCTGAGGGAGCTTGACAGGGTAGATGCTGAGAGGTTGTTTCCCCTGGCTGGGGAGTCTAGAACTAGGGGTCATGGTCTTAGGATAAAGGGTCGGCCATTTAAAATTGAGATGAGGAGGAATTTCTTCACTCAGAGGGCTGTGAATCTTTGGAATTCTCTAGCCCAGAGGGCTGAGTCGTTGAATATATTTAAGCCTGAGATATATAGATTTTTGGACTCTAGGGGAATCCAGGGATATGGGGATAAGGCGGGAAAGTGGAGTTGAGGTTGAAGATCAGCCATGGTCTTATTGAATGGTGGAGCAGGTTCAAGGGAATGTATGGCCTACTCCTGCTCTTATTTCTTATGTTCTTATGTCACCCTCGATCAATTTTTGTAACAGCTATCGATCCAAATTAATTATCTTCTCTGGAAATCTGTTCTGCTATTCTGTGGGCGGGAGGGTGGAGTTTTATCGAATCCCTGAATTCACTTAAGGCCAATCTCCCGACCCCCATTTCCTAATCTCCCTCTCTCTCCCCCGAGCCTCCATCTCCCAAACCTCCTTCCCCTGTCTTCCTCTCTCTCCCTGACCCCATTCCCATCTCCCTCTCTTCCCCCATCCCTTGGTCCCTGTTCACCCGAGCCCCGCAACTCTCCCTCTCTCGCCCCTCCCCTCCCCCCCCCACCAACCAGCCGGTCCCATATCCGGTCACCCCTAAGATGGGACTGGCACTCTGCCAGGGTAGTGGGGGGGGGGATGTCACCAAGCCCGAGCCTTCTCTGTGACGGCAGCCGGTGATGTTATGGAGCGTGCTGGCGGCTATTGCAGCATGAAATTTAAACAAACTGCTAGCAGGCCACGAGAGTCATACCCCATTCCAGGAGGCTCCCAGGCAATCCGGGAGGATTGCCAACCTTAAGTAACCCATATTATAAAGTTACAATCCCCATCATCATATGATTGACATTCAAGGTTATGTGTGTTGCCATTTGATACTAATCTGTCATTTGAAAAGAAAATTCCAGTGTTTGCTTATGAGAGGCATAACTCACTGAGTGTATTTCAATGCATTATAGAATTTTACAACACAGATAGAGGGCACATAATGCTTGTCACAGCTCTCTAAAAGTGCATTCCGCAGCACCATTCCCCTTCCTCCATAACCTTTCACATTTTTTTATTTTCCAAGTATAAGCCACTTCTCTTTTGACACATGATGTATAGATGATTAAATGAAGTTCCATGGAGGAGGTTGGGTTGTTCTGATGATTCAGCTAATGATGCACATCTGTTAGCATTAGACTTTGTGAGACAGTTGTAGGCTTTTATTTACGACAGGTATTTGCTCCTTCCAAAATTGTTTTACTGATTAAATCCAAAGTTTTCTGATTATCATCATTCTGTTTTACGCTTGACTTAAAAAGCACATAATTTTTCACTGCTAATTTCACCCAATTCTTTCAGCCCAAATTCACAAAAAAATAAAACTCAAAAATCAGAAGGCTTAAATATGATTCATTTGAACGCCTGTTTGATTTTAATCCTGTCTTTTTTTAGAATATGATTATTGTTTGTTTAATGATTTTCAGTGACATAATTGGAGCCTGGTTTGGAGAATTTACTGATTCAATAGTGTTATGGAGCTAACATCAGCAGTTAACACAATGTATTCTACTTATAGCAAACATGGCTTGTCTAGATAATCAGATAAACTGGATGAAAAAATATGGCAATTATGGCAACCTGCAAATTTTTCTTTGACTTGTCTGGGCAAACTTTGTGCTTCACATCCCTCTCTCTCAGTCTCTCTCCGCGCTCTCAGGCTCTCCCTATTCTCTGATGCTTCTGACTCTTTCTCTCTCTGGTGCTCTGTTCTTTTGGTCAACTCCTGTTGTCTGGATCTTTGCATTCTTGACCTCCACCTGCTGTGCTGCTCCTCTTAGTCTGTCTGTGATCCTTTGGTCTTTCCCTGCTTTCTGGTGCTTTGTTCCATGGAGGCAAATTTTCTCTTCAAGCCCCCAACAGGTGCAGTGCCTTCGGAGGTCTATTGCGTATGTGAAGAGAGGAGTGCAATCCATTTTCCTGGTCCGGGCACTTTGCACAGCCCAGATGCAAGTCCATGCCAGCCCGTGGCAGGGCCTTGTGCTGGGAACTGAGGGCAGAGGCAGGGGCGTTGCCGCAGGCCTATACTTCTCGATACTAGCATCGGCTCTTCTGGCTGCTGCTGCAGCCTGAATTTTGTGCAGGAGGAGATGAGAAAGAAATATCACTATACCTGAACTGTCTTAATGCTTCTTTATGCTTCCTTCTGTCTTGGGGCTGTCTTCTGGTCTGTGGAGGGTCCCAACACAAGACCCACCACCAGGTTTCTTCAGGTCCCCCTTCGTTCGGGTGCTCCATGGGCAAAGTCAGAGGAAAGTGAGGCAGGAAGCTGGAACCACCCCCCACGCCCCCACCTCAGCACCACCTCTCGCTCTTCTTTTAAGACGCTCCTTAAAACCTACCTCTTTGACAAAGCTTTTGGTCACCTGTCCTAGAATCTCCTTATGTGGCCCGGTGTCAAATTTTGTTTGATAATGGTCCTGTGAAGCTTTAAAGGCGCTATATAAATGCAAGTTGTTGTTGTTATGCTGGGCCTACGCTTACTGCAGGTGTTGGGCCAGTGCTATTGATCCAGTGAAACGTGGAGCAATGTTGAGCGGGTGGGGTGGGGGAGAGGCGCGTGTGGAAGACCTGTTACAATGGTTTTCCATCCACATTTACTTTTCACTGACTCTGGGAACTGTGTTCTCCAGGTGCAACAAAGAGAAAAATCAATCCTTCTGTCATTTCCTTCTCTCTAATTCTTCCTGCTCTCGTGATCCATGCTCTCAGTCTCTCCTCACGCTCTGATGTTCTGCTCTTTGTCTCTCCCAATCTCTGATGCTCGATGATGCCTGGTACCACATAATAGACTTGTTGGCAAAATTGAGGCCCATGGGATTATAAGGGCAGTGGCAGCGTGGATACAAAATTGGCTAAGAGACAGAAAGCAGAAAGTAGTGGTGAACGGTCGTTTTTCAGACTGGAGGGAAGTATCCAGTGAGGTCCCCCAGGGGTCGGTATTAGGACCACTGCTCTTTTTGATATATATTAATGACTTGGGCTTGGGTATTCAGGGCATAATTTAAAAGTTTGCAGATGACACAAAATTCAAAAATGTAGTAAGCTATGTGGAGGATAGTAACAGACTTCACGACAACATAGACAGACTGGTAAAATGGACATGCATATGGCGGATGCAATTTAACGCAGACAAGTGTGAAGTGATGCATTTTGGTAGGAAGAATGTGGAGAGGCATTATAAACTGAATGGTACAATTTTAAAGGAGGTGCAGGAACAGAGCGATCTGGGGGTGTACATACACAAATCTTAGAAGGTGGCAGGACAAGTTGAGAAGGCTGTTAAAAAAGCATATGGGATCCTGGGCTTTATAAACCGAGGCATAGAGTACAAAAGCAAGGAAGTCATGCTAAACCTATATAAATCATTGGTTAGGCCTCAGCTGGTGTATTGTGTCCAATTCTGTGCACCACGTTTTAGGAATGATTACAAGGCCTTAGAGAGGGAGCAGAGGAGATTTACTAGAATGGTACCAGGGATGAGGGACTTCAGTTACTTGGATAGACTGGAGAAGCTGGGGTTGTTCTCCTTAGAGCAGCGAAGGTTAAGGGGTGATTTGATAGAGGTGTTCAAAATCATGAACGGTTTTGATAGAGTAAATAAGTAGAAACTGTTTCCAGTGGCAGAAGGGTCAGTAACTGGAGCACACAGATTTAAGGTGATCGGCAAAAGAACCAGAGGCGAGGTGAGGAGAAATTTTTTTATGCAGCGAGTTGTTATGATCTGGAATGCACTGCCTGAAAGGGTGGTGGAAACAGATTGAATAATAACTTTCAAAAGGGAATTGGATAAATACTTGAAGGGGAAAAATTTGCAGGGCTATGGGGAAAGGGCAGGGGCATGGATAATTGGAGAGCTCTTTCAACTGCGGTGCTGTGTCATTCCATGGTTCTATAATCGAATCTCTGTCTTTTTCCGCTTTCTGTTTCTCTGCACTCTTGGTCTTGATCTTTCTCATCTCTGGCTCTGCTCTCTGACATTCTGTTACTTGTCTCCAAATTCCATTTCATTTATGGACTTTTAAAAAGGTCCATGATGGTGATTACTTAAATGTAATTTAAGTTTTATTTGGTTAATTAGTTTTATTACTGTCATGAGCACAGCAGGTGCTTGTCATATAAACTCATAAGCTTCTATTCCGTTGCGACTGACTGCCATTCTGGCATTCACCTTTCTTGGGTTAGAGTCTGACTTCTATGCATCAGGCCATAAGTGAAGCATTATTACAGTAAAGGGTCTGAATCAGTCATTACCATCCAGGAGAGCGGAATAGTTCAGATTCCATTTTTATTATGCCACTAGTTGATCTCCTATGGTGTTTTACATGGGGTGTCAAGACCTGATGCAATGTTCGTGTCAAGATAGAGTTGGAGGATGGGTGGATAATTGAACCAAAGTGAGGGAGGGAAGAGGAGGCAGATAGAAGAGGGGAGGAAGAGAGGAGGGGAGAGGTGGAGGGCAGAGAGGGAGAGATGAGGCAATAGGGTAAGGATGGAGAGAAGGAGCATGGGTGAGGGGAACAGGGACCATAGAAGAGAGAGAGTGGTGGGGACAGGGGAAGGGAGAGAAGGCCAAAGAAGTGCTTAGTGAATGCCAGAGGGATGAAATGCACACAATGAAGATCTGGAGAGGGAGGGTGGCAAAGGCTAGAAAGACTGAGGGGGTGGTGTGGGGGGGCAGGGGGTTGTTGCCCAAAATGCTGCTCAATGGGATGGGAAGGTTCAGGTAGGCAAGATGATGGATTGTGGAATTCGGCATTGAGTTCCAATGATAAACCCATCCAGTAAGGGGAGGTGCAATGTGACAGATGTAACACTGGGGGACCTTTAAATAGATTCCATCAGGGATGATCTGGACTCTGCGTCAGTTTGCGTATTCGTTTGGGAGGGTGGGGAAGGGAACTCCTTACAACTCATTGATGATGCCTCTGAGACAGTAGTAACAGTGGGGAAATAGAATTTATTGTAATGTTGCAACAATTTATCATTGCAAATGCCTATCACAGCACCACCTACAAATGCAACAATTGTTACAAGTATTTAAGATGAAAAAACCTATAGGGGTCAGTTGAAATAGGGCTTCTCAATGCATTTTGAAATAGAATGTTGTGAGCCACCTATCATTTTTAATACATAATAGATGTAATAAATGTCATGCCCTACTGGAATGTGATGACATGTTTTTAAGAACATAAGAAATAGGATCAGGAGTATGCCATACGGCCCCTCGAGCCTGCTCCGCCATTCAGTAAGATCATAGCTGATCTTCAAGCTCAACTCCACTTTCCCGCCCTATCCCCATATCCCTTGATTCCCTTAGTGCCCAAATATCCATCGATCTCAGTCTTGAATATACTCAACGACTGAGTATCCACAGCCCTCTGGAGTAGAGAATTCGAAAGATTCTCAACCCTCTGAGTGAAGAAATCTTTCCTCATCTCGGTCCTAAATGGCCGCCCCCTTACCTTGAGACTACGACTCCTGGTTCTAGACTCTCCAGCCAGGGGAAACAGCCTCTTAGCATCTACCCTGTCAAGCCCTCTAAGAATTTTATACGTTTCAATAAGATCACCTCTCATTCTTCTAAACTCCAGAGAATAGAGGTACATTCTACTCAATCTTTCCTCATAGGACAACCCTCTCATCCCAGGAATCAATCTAGTGAACCTTTGTTGCACCCCCTCCAAGGCAAGTATATCCTTCCCTAGGTAAGGAGATGAAAACTGTACACAGTACTCCAGATGTGGTCTCACCAGAGACTTCATGTAACAAAGTTTATCAAATCATATGTTCCAGACCTTACAATATTTTATTTTTCCAATTTTCTCCCCTTCGCTCTTAGAGGCTCTGACTCTTGCTGGGATACAGTCCCAAGGGTGCTGCTAACCTTACAGTATTTTCCCAAGTGGTGTGTCCTTTGTATGTGAGCCTAGACAGTTGTTGTTGTCAGGTTATTCAACCATGGAGGGCCTTATAGTTAAACCCGATTCTATCCTCACCTAATGTCTGGACGCACTTGCACTTTGCACCAGGGTTCAAGAGCAGGAACAAAGACTGATTCCTCCCCTCTCCCCCAACCCACCCCCGGCTCTCCAACCCAGGGGAGCTGAAGCCAACATTAATGGTCAACTGATGCTCTGTCTCATATTAGTTGCAAACTACGCATGGAATCTGTGCACTTCTAGTCTGTGTGTCTTTAGCTATAGGCCAATGAGGGAGTCCTTGCATGATTTTCTTACCTAATTTTGCATAAAATATACTACAGTATTGCTAATTGTGCTAGTGTGGTTAAGTACCTTAGTTTGTCACCCTGTTGGATAGGTTATATCACAGAACTATGTTTGATAAACTATGTTTAATAAACAGATTTGATATCATTGGAATTACAGCCGCAGCACAAGGCCATGCAGCCCATTGCGTCTGTGCCACTGATAGTTCTTCAGCTGGAGCTATCTACTCCTTTAAAAATGTATCATTGATATTTAAGTTTTAAGTGTCTAAAGTATGGTTTTAAAAAATAACAAAGATTTTAAACTTGTTGTTGATTAGAAATTATGGCTTTTCTGAAAATTCCACAGAAATGGCAATCATGACAAATCTTCATATGAGAAGCAAAATTGGAAGGAAAAGAACTTTGAAAAAGCGAACCAAAGGGACAAAAGGAATAAAGCCATGGTAAGTACTGTATACCGAGTGTATGGAAGCCACAATTGATCGATTGCTGCGCATTTAGTTCGAATGTGAGCTAGTGGGTGCTTTAGACTTCCCACTACCACTACTGATTAGAGTTAAATAACCACATTCACTAATAGTCACGAATGATTGGGCTGGACTTTCCTCCACTATCCTGCCTCAGATCAAGCGGGGGAGCAGCACAAAAGGCGGGAAAATCAGATGGCAAGGCCTACCTCCAGATTCCTGACCCAGCCTCAATTTTCCTTCCCCTAGACCCAGCCAGAAAGGCCTATAGCTATCTCTTTCCAGCCTGCACATTTCGCTGCTTTATGCTGCCAGCACCACTGCCACCCTCCCCCACCCCCCCCCAAAACCAGGCCTTTCCGAGGTCTAAAAAATAATTGCCCCCTCAATCTTCGGGGCTCTTCTGCCCCATTCAACTTGGCTCCTCCTCTTCAGGCACTGAAGTGACAGTCCTGCTGCAGCACCATCCCAATTTTCCTGCTAGGCAATGGCAAGCTCACTCTTGGTGGCAGGGATTTCCCTGGGTGCTCGTCCTGCATAATTAATAACCCCTGACCCAGGAAATGGTTTGGGGTTATGGCAGGATTGGGGTACTGAGTGGAAATCCTGTCCTGCCTCAATACTACCAATGGATCAAGAATCCAACCCATCAATACAGTTTGAATTTGGACCCTTCAGTCTCATCCCTGCTCCATTTTCCTGTCACAGGTTTATCTTGAACACTGTATGGAATTGACCATAACCTTTTCATCTTAAATCAGAATGGGAGAATGAGAATTCCCAAATTCACATTTGCTTGAATCTACTTTTTTTTAAAAAAAATGAGCTCAGTGGTTACAGAAATCTGACCTTACACTATATTAAGATTAGTATTACAAGAAATTGAAATATGAATTGTTATAGATTCTGATTTTCCCCAACGTGCTCAACCCATCTCTGAGTTGCATGATAGGTTACTGCCACCGATTAAACCAAAATACTATTGCTACTAATAGCAAGTAGGACTATACTCACCTATATTACTTGAGTAGGATTTGAACCTGGGTGTCCCGCGGTTAAATTCTTTGCGTCACTAGTCGCCAGTTTTAATCCCAGCACCAACAAGAGACATGGGGGGGAAAATTCGATAGGGCCTATTATTGGACACAGGTAGCGTGATCCACTATAACCCGTGCCCAATGGCCCCTGCACAGGCAAGGTGAGAACTTTGTTCTGCCTCAGTATTCACCGTCAATCTGCATTGAAATCCAGACCTTGCACGTTGATTCAATGCAATTCACACTTTCCACCAGCAGGGGGAGCTCCAATCTCTTAAAGGGAGGATGTCTCTTCAAATCTCTTCAAGGTAGCTGGTACCTGTTATTTGCTAAAAATAACAGTCTGCTGTCTGCACGGAGTCTGAACAGACATCAGGCATAGCACACGTAAAACATAGATGCAGGTCCCGTCCCTGTGTTTACTCACTGATGAGTTATGTTAAAACATTGAATCAAGGTTGCACACTACTAAATCCCACACCCTCCAATTCGTGAGCCGCATCCACCTCACCAATCTGCCGATCTGAGTTGGTACCAGGCCTGCGAGAGTGCGTGCATCAAGGTTCTCCACTGATGCACTACAGGCCTTGGTGCAAGAGGTGGACAGAAGGAGGGCCATCCTATATCCGCGGGGGGGGGGGGGGGGGGGTAGGGGGACCACATGGCCCAAAAGGCAGTGGGAGGCAGCGGGGGACGAAGTCAATGCCAGGCGCACAGCACCACAAACATGGATGCAATGCAGGAAGAAGTTCAATGCTTTGACAAGAGTGGTCAAGATGAGTAAGGTCAACTGTCAAGAGGCGTCTCCTACCAACTGCACCACTAGCCGCATCCACTGCTCCAAGCACTACCCCCCATCGCCCACATACCAACAAACTCTTACCATCAGTACTCAATTCCTCCAATCAGATGCTTCCTCTCCCCCTTACACATTACCACTGTTGCAAGCCACCCACCCACAACTCGCAGGCCACACACACTGGCAGCTATTCAACCATGATAGGCATATCACCCAGACACACGTCCCACTTTCTTGCAGAAAAAGGTGGCACATAACAGGAGCCAGCAAGCGGCAGTGGCATTCAACCCCTCGAGCCTGTTCCGCTATTCATTGAAATCATGGTGGACCTGTGACCTAATTACCATATACCCGCCTTAGCCCCATATCCCTTAATATCCTTGGTTCACAGAAATCTATCAATCGCAGGTTTAGAATTCACAACTGAGCTAGCATCAACTGCCATTTGCAGAAGAGCGTTCCAAACTTCTCCCACCCTTTGCGTGTAGAAGCGCTTCCTAACTTCACTCCTGCATGTCCTGACTCTAAATGTTAGGCTATGTCCCCAATCCTAGTATTCAAGCATAGAAGACCTCCAAAAACAGTTACAAATATATCGGCAGCCAGAAGCAATAATCCGGCCACCAACCTGTAAATCCTGCTTGGTCACTTTCAATAGCGCTGGTGGGGGGTCCTCCAGGTACTTTAAGACACGTTCATATGGTCGTGGTTAAGACTGTGCGTTGAGTTGAATGTTAAATGCCAAAATGGTTTCTATCACTTTAAATCAGCGTTGCACACTGATTGCATCCAATTTCTCCTTACCTTACCGGCGTTCGGTATTTGCGCATGCGCTAACTCCTATACCAAGATGGCGTCCGCGCACGTCACGCTGGAACCATCCGCTATTAACAACAGGTGCTACACGGCCTAACTTAGCGCCCATGCTGCCTATAGATGGTAATTTGCCGTGTCACTGATTTCGTTTCCGTTCACATTCATAATTCATCTATAAGCCCATTCATGTCAGTTAAGAACAGTGTTAGTGTTACTGCTTCTGGTTTTGCCAAAATATATTTTCATTATGTTTCTCTGAAAAGCAGGCGTTTTATGTTAGAATTTAAAAATTGCAAAAATGCTATTTTATTAGCTTTCACCAGCATTTTGTGTTACAGAATACTGGACATAGATTTCTCAGTAGTCAGCTGCACATTACTTTTGGGTAAACCTGCAATGATTCATATATACCAACCTTAAAAAAAAACTGACCAACAGCTTCAAATGAGGACACATCCTCAAAAAGGTGACACCTGAAAAGTGGCCCTGATTATAAACCTATGCCATGAAAATAGTTAGTTATAGGGCCTCTGTAAGTTAAGCTGCAGGTATCCATAATATTCCTTCACTCGTAAAAATAACATCAGTACATGAAAGGCTGAAAGGTGAAATCCAGATGTTGACGGCACAAAATTGATCGTACATTTCTGGAGCATCCGGGGCATGTTCCCCAGGAAATTTTTGAATTTTTACATTAAAAATAATGCTGGTTAAAGTTTAAATTTCACAATTAATATGATCTAAAAAAGAAAAATAGTGACATTTAGTTTTTCAACAGACTAACTAGGCCATCACTTCCCCAAAAGTTACCTCACCAGTCATGCACTCATGTCCAAGCCCCCACCACAGTTCACAGAGAAACGATACCCAATCCACTTTCCCACTCTTTCACAGAGACACTCTCTCCTCCAGCCCTCTCAATTTATATGGGGCTCCTCTCCCTCCCAACCCCCCCCCCCTCAATTCAACCTGGCACTCCTCCACCCTCCCCATTTCAACCTGGCACTCGCCCCCCTCCCCCCACACAGTTCATGCTGACACTCTTTTCCCCTCAATTTAATCCGGCTTCTTTCTCTTCAGTTCCCCCCTTCCAGTTCCAGTGGGTACGGTAGCATAGTGGTTATGTTACTGGCCTGGACTAAAAATCCGGAGTCATGAGTTCAAATCCCGCCACGGCAGCTGGTGAATTTAAATTCAATTAATTAAATAAAAATCTGGAATTAAAATACTAGTATCGGTAATGGTGGCCATGAAACTACCGGATTGTCGTAAAAACCCATCTGGTTCACTGATGCCCTTTAGGGAAGGAAACCTGCCGTCCTTACCCGGTCTGGCCTATATGTGACTCCAGACCCACAGCAATGTGGTTGATTCTTAATGGCCGAGCAAGCCACTCAGTTGTAAAATCTCGCTACGAAAAGTCATAATAAGAATAAAACCAGACAGACCACTAGGCATCGGACACGACAATGGCAAACCAAGCCCAGTCGACCCTGCAAAGTCCTCCTCACTAACATCTGGGGACTTGTGCCAAAATTGGGAGAGCTGTCCCACAGACCGGTCAAGCAACAGCCTGACATAGCCATACTCACAGAATCATACCTTTCAGCCAACGTCCCAGACTCTTCCATCACCATCCCTGGGTATGTCCTGTCCCACCAGAGGTGGCAGTACAGTGATATACAGTCAGGAGGGAGTGGCCCTGGGAGTCCTTAACATTGACTCTGGACCCCATGAAATCTCATGGCATCAGGTCAAACATGAGCAAGGAAACTCCTGCTGATTACCACCTACGGTCCTCCCTCAGCTGATGAATCAGTCCTCCTCCATGTTGAACACCACTTGGAGGAAGCACTGAGGGTAGCAAGGGCACAGAATGTACTCTGGGTGGGGGACTTCAATGTCCATCACCAAGAGTGGCTCGGTAGCACCACTACTGAAACCAAGCTGGCCGGGTCCTGAAAGATATAGCTGCCAGACTGGGCCTGTGGCAGGTGGTGAGCGAACCAACACGAGGGAAAAACTTACTTGACCTCGTCCACACCAATCTACCTGTCGCAAATGCAACTGTCCATGACAGTATTGGTAGGAGTGACCACCGCACAGTCCTCTTGGAGACGAAGTCCTGACCTCGCACTGAGGACACCATCCAACGTGTTGTGTGGCACTACCACCGTGCTAAATGGGATAGATTCAGAACAGATCTAGCAGCTCAAAACTGGGCATCCATGAGGCACTGTGGGCCATCAGCAGCAGCAGAATTGTATTCCAGCACAATCTGTAACCTCATGGCCCGGCATATTCCTCACTCTACCATTACCAACAAGCCAGGGGATCAACCCTGGTTCAATGAGGAGTGTAGAAGAGCATGCCAGGAGCAGCACCAGGCATACCTAAAAATGAGGTGCCAATCTGGTGAAGCTACAACTCAGGACTACATGCCTGCTAAACATCACAAGCAACATGCTATAGACAGAGCTAAGCGATTCCACAACCAACGGATCAGATCAAAGCTCTGCAGTCCTGCCACATCCAGTCATGAATGGTGGTGGACAATTAAACAACTAACGGGAGGAGGAGGCTCTGCAAACATCCCCATCCTCAATGATGGCGGAGTCCAGCACGTGAGTGCAAAAGACAAGTCTGAAACGTTTGCAACCATCTTCAGCCAGAAGTGCCGAGTGGATGATCCATCTCGGCCTCCTCCCGATATCCCCACCATCATAGAAGCCAGTCTTCAGCCAATTCGATTCACTCCACGTGATATCAAGAAACGCCTGAGTGCACTGGATACAGCAAAGGCTATGGGCCCCGACAACATCCCGGCTGTAGTGCTGAAGTCTTGTGCTCCAGAACTAGCTGCGCCTCTAGCCAAGCTGTTCCAGTACAGCTACAACACTGGCATCTACCCGACAATGTGGAAAATTGTCCAGGTATGTCCTGTCCACAAAAAGCAGGACAAATCCAATCCGGCCAATTACTGCCCCGTCAGTCTACCCTCAATCATCAGCAAAGTGATGGAAGGTGTTGTCGACAGTGCTATCAAGCGACACTTACTCACCAATAACTTGCTCACCGATGCTCAGTTTGGGTTCTGCCAGGACCACTCGGCTCCAGACCTTATTACAGCCTTGGTCCAAACATGGACAAAAGAGTTGAATTCCATGGGTGAGGTGAGAGTGACTGCCCTTGACATCAAGGCAGCATTTGACTGAGTGTGGCACCAAGGAGCCCTTGTAAAATTGAAGTCAATGGGAATCAGGGGGAAACTCTCCAGTGGCTAGAGTCATACCAAGCACAAAGGAAGATGGTCGTGGTTGTTGGAGGCCAATCATTTCAGCCCCAGGACATTGCTGCAGGAGTTCCTCAGGGCAGTGTCCTAGGCCCAACCATCTTCAGCTGCTTCATCAATGACCTTCCCTTCATCATTAGATCAGAAATGGGGATGTTCGCTGATGATTGCACAGTGTTTCTAGAAGTAAAGGGAATTAGGAGTTACGGGGAGCGGGCAGGAAATTGGACATGAATTTAGATTTGAGGTTAGGATCAGATCAGCCATGATCTTATTGAATGGCGGAGCAGGCTCGAGGGGCCGATTGGCCTACTCCTGCTCCTATTTCTTATGTTCTTATGTTCAGTTCCATTCGCAACCCCTCAAATAATGAAGCAGTCCGAGCCTGCATGCAGTAAGACCTGGACAACTTCCAGGCTTGGGCTCATAAGTGGCAAGTAACATTCGCGCCAGATAAGTGCCAGGCAATGACCATCTCCAACAAGAGAGAGTCTAACCACCTCCCCATGACATTCAACGGCATTACCATCGCCGAATCCCCCACCATCAACATCCTGGGGGTCACCATTCACCAGAAACTTAACTGGACCAGCCATATAAATACTGTGGCTATGAGAGCAGGTCAGAGGCTGGGTATTTTGCGGCGAGTGACTTACCTCCTGACTCCCCAAAGCCTTTTCACCATCTACAAGGCACAAGTCAGGAGTGTGATGGAATACTCTCCACTTGCTTGGATGAGTGCAGCTCCAACAACACTCAAGAAACGCAACACCATCCAGGACAAAGCAGCCCGCTTGATTGGCACCCCATCCACCACCCTAAACATTCACTTCCTTCACCACCGGCGCACAGTGGCTGCAGTGTGTACCATCCACAGGATGCACTGCAGCAACTCGCCAAGGCTTCTTCGACAGCACCTCCCAAACCCGCGACCTCTACCACCTGGAAGGACAAGAGCAGCAGGCACATGGGAACAACACCAACTGCACGTTCCCCTCCAAGTCACACACCATCCCGACATGGAAATATATCGTCATTCCTTCATCGTCGCTGCGTCAAAATCCTGGAACTCCCTTCTTAACAGCACTGTGAGAGAACCATCACCACACGGACTGCAGCGGTTCAAGAAGGCGGCTCACCACCACCTTCTCGAGGGCAAATAGGGATGGGCAATAAATGCCGGCCTCGCCAGCGATGCCCACATCCCATAAACAAATAAAAAAAAGTTCGCAATATTAGTGAATGAATTCTGAACACTTTGTATGACATTCCCTGGTCCACTATTTTACTGGAGGTGTAGCCTGTTTAAAGTAAATCAGTTAAAATGGACAGAGGGATATCTTTTGAGCATGTTAAAAATGTATCTGCTAATATCAACAGTAATTTCTAGCCTTATAATCACACAAATATCAGGTGCCAGGATGTGACTTAAGGGCTGTAATCTAATCTTTAATCAAGGATTCAATGATAGTTGTAAACTGCTCAGTCTTTAGTGCCCTGGTTTATGACCTCGTTTGATCCTTTTCGTTAGATTACTGCTCTGTAATCACTTGCAGATATCTATTATTCTTTAATAATCTGAAAAGTAATGATATTTTGTAGGAAAAGAGAGCAATGAATTCTACTGGTGAAATTGAAATTTACAACGAAATGCTAGCAAAGTGATGAAATGAATCATATTTTGGCTTCAGGTGTGTGTTTGAGCATGCATTTATGATACTAATGTATGTTTGTCCTATCTGCAACCTGTTAACTTTCCTTAATTTTTCACTGATTTGCTCCCTGAGGGGGCATTACCATGAGCAACAAAAATCTGTTCAAAATATTTGTCAAATCTGCTCAAAATATATGTCAAATCTGCAGGAATTAACAATACAAAGCATTTCAAATAGTTAACAGAATGTAAAAAAAAGCAAGGCATGAATTAGGACTTTTTATTTCAAAATAATAGATGAAGGAACATTAGATTTTCTAGCACATCACCAAATAAAGCGAGGTGACCAATATTTTATAATCCAGTAACAGTAAAAAAAATCATTGTTTTATGCCATGAGCTGCTAATTTTTACAATCAATTCATTACTTAGTTTTGTTTTTTTAATTGAAATAATATTTTTCACTGTATATTGGTAACTTTAGGCCTTTCCAAAGCTACATATTATGATTTAATTTTATTTTGATGGCAGCCATTTTTTTAACATATCGTTAAGACTGACCAAATTCATTCCGTATAGGTCAATAACAACAACAACTTGCATTCATATAGTGCCTTTAACGAAGTAAAACGTCCCAAGGCGCAGCAGAGAGAGGATTCTTTAAAACTATCATCCTGAACTAGATTCAAATTGAAGCCTCTGAAGTGAAACCCATTGTACCCCCAGTCCCCACACAGCCCTTAAAACAACTTTTTAAAAATTATCATCTATATTCTTAAGCAGATTAAATTCTTAAATGTTAAAAACAGCACAAACATGCTGATCACATATGCACTACAGGAAAACAATTTCTGTTAATAAGTGTTCAGTAACAATAATTGAAAATGATTTAGTGATTTAACACAGCACACAACAGGGAAGTGTATAACTGAAAGAGATTTTAAGAACTGCACCAAATTGTATTTGTTTGTCCAGGATGAATGCCGTATTATCTACGCTGGAAAGCTAGCATGCAATATAACTCAAGCAGAACTAAAGCGGCGTTTTGAAGTCTTTGGAGAGATTGAAGAATGCAAACTACTTACTCAAGATAGGGGGTAAGGATTTATCGAGCTGTACTGTTCATTTATATCCATGTCATTTTTTAAAAGTATGTTTTTAATTGCAAAGATTTCTTCTGCTTTAATATAAGAATCTTTTCTTAAAATATAGTGATAAATATGGATTCATCGCATATCGTTATAGTGAGGATGCTTCTTCTGCTCTCAAGAATGGGCACAATTTGCAGAAGCAAAATGAGCCTACCTTGCAATTGTACTACGGAGGACTCAGACGATTCTGCAAAGCCAGTTACACTGACCTGGGTAAGGGGAATAGCAGCTCTTGTCCTTTACTGTATAAAGTGTTGTTGAGCAATTTGGCTCTGACAATAATGGTTTTGTGGTGTTGATCAGAAACAAATGACAACTATATTCTACTGTAGCAGACTAATCTTTGACTGAAATAATGGAATGTAATTTTCTGTATAAAAGATTACATTATAGTGAAAGGAAATAGTGTTACACCTGGAAACATAAGCAGAATTTGTTCCGGTTAGAATCAATCTTGAGATTCTATCGTTGTCCTTATTTTATAAACCAGAAGTAACACGGAACCAAAAATATCTTGATTAATTTTAGATTCCAGTGCAGAAGACCTGGACCCTGCTCCAATTAAAAGCAAGTATGACACTTTGGATTTTGACAGCTTGCTGAAAGAGGCACAGAAAAGCCTGACTAGGTAACGGCCTTACATCTACTGCCTACAGAGGATGCCACAATACCTCAATCAAGGCACTTTCATTTGTTTACCTCTGTCCAGTAGAACAGGACACTTGTCCTTTTACATTGAAACAAAAATGAAGTTTACATGAACTAAGCTGCTTCTGTCTGTGATTCTTTGGGTAGATGTCAAATGTCACAAGTTTGGGCAGTTTAGTAGAACTACTGCTCATTGGTTGTTGTGTTCCCATAAGTATACATAAAACAGTAGTGGAGTTGCAGCTGTGTTCACCAATTTTAATGTCTGTAGTTTGGGATACAGTGTTAGTATAATGGGAATTGGGGTTAAACACTCGGGTGTTTTACATGTTTTATGTGCTGCATTTTAAAATGTAATGGTTTACATGTATTGAAGCGTTTTCTGTTGTAATTTATTGTGTGCTTCCATTGTTTCAACTATGCACTGTAACTGTAGCCTTGCCTTTTCAGTCCTGAAATTTCCTAACCAGAAATGTTTACATGTAATATTATAGACCTTACTATCATTATAGTGAACCAACATATCTAGATTGACAGAGCTGTACTGTAAGTCATTGAATAGGTGCATATCAAGAAAAATTTATAGCTGGGTGCATGGGTGATAATTCCATTAATTGGTGGGATCATCAGAATGTTATAGCTAACTGATGAAAGTAGATTAATCTAAAATCATATACTGACAAAAAAATGAAGAAATTATGTTTTATTATCGTTTCAGTATGTTCAGTATGTGTGCAATTCATTTAAAATGTATGAGTGGGAAGGTATGGGGAGTTCAGATAAAACGTTTGATTATTTCTTTCAACTTTTTTAATTTTTGGAACACCTAACTTGTTTAATTACTGTTTTATAATTAGATTTTTTCAAGCAATTAAAATACAGTCCATTTTTGGTAATCTAATGTATTTTATTTATGATCTTAAGATTGAAACTTTGGAACCTTATACCTTTCCACATCAGCTTTAAGTGTGATTAAATAAGTCTCTAGCTTCTAAGCAAATGGCATATTATGTATTTTTTAAATCGTATCTTATAGTTTCCTAGAGAAGTAATTCAAATCACAAACTGTATTAAACATTATATTTTAACGTCTTGTAAATATGTTGAAACCTTCTAAAAGCCCCTTCAATGCACTTGTTTACATTAATAAAATCGCAGAATGTAACCAGATTCTTTTAACAATTGTATTTTATTTTTCGGTATTTCAATGATTTGCCACTGAATAAAAATAGCAATAAAACAATGTAGGAATGTACTTCTTTTTGTACTAGTTCAATTCCACCAATTGACCCTGCAAACCTAAAGCCTATCATTGGAAGAGAAAGTAGTCTGCAATAGAAACACTTTATTGTGGCTACTAATTTAGGGCTCTCACGAAGCACAGAAGGCAAAAAGAGAGTCATCTTGATGACCAGTCTATAGAGACAGCAGTTCAGGGAGTGGGACAACAGAGAGAAACCATATATGGCAGAGACAGCCTCCACCCCCACCTTCAGAAGTGCCTTGTTTGATGGGCATTGAAAGAAATTGCTGAAAAGGTGAATGGAGTCTCCAAAACCCACAGAACATGGGGAATGTGAGAAAGAAGCTGGGTAGGTTTGCAGAAATCAACCAAGATCAGTCTTTATGAATCCCACCTATGCCCTGCACCTATCAAAAACAACCATTAGTTAGTCCTGACCAGCCTCTCATCACTCATTGCTACTTCATGCAATGTTGTATGGTGCCATTAGCCATTCTTAAATTTGTTTTTGGAATGCGGGTAATGCTGGCAAGGCAGCATTTATTGCCTTAGTTGCCTTGAAGGAATTACGAATCCAACATTGCACTACTACCAGGATCACATTGGCCAAGGAAGGAATATTTGAATGGCAAGAGTACAAATTGTGAAAGAGCCCCCTCACAAGTACTCATGCTTTGCTATGTGCATGGGATGACATCTCCCAAGCAAGCCACTTTATTCACCATTATCATGACCATGCACACACATTTCAATGCCATGCAAAGTGTGCAGCTCTCTGACCTGGTCACTGCTGGCTGTCCTTTGCCCTCTCTCATGACTGTTCTACATATAGAACCAGACGGCATTCAATGGGAGGGAGGGCTGTGTGAAAATAGATCCCTGAGCTCATTCAAGGAGGCCACAATGGCGATAATTAGAAGGGTGAGCCTAGAGGGAGTAAGGGCTTGTGAAGTTGGAGGCCACCATGAAACTGATACCGAGTACCCTCATGCATTATGTTCATGTTAAATAATGTAGAACAGCTGAATTGCAGCAGGGGATGAGAATGGAACTAGGGAAAATAAACTGGAAAACTTTACTGACAAAGAAATAGAACAGCAGTGGGAAACATTTAGAACAATGATCAATAGAGTCCAGGAGAAATATTTCCCAATAAAAAGCAAGAACAAACTACCCAGTAATGATACACCATGGATGAATAAAGAAATAAGGGCAAAATGAAACTAAAGAAAAAGGCATAAACTAAGTACATAGATAACAAAGGAGAGGATGACAAAAGGGAAAACGAAAAGGCTAGGAAAGAAGTCAAAAAAACAATTAGGAAGGCAAAGAGAAACTACAAAATCAAATTATCAAGGAATATAAAAAGAAATAGTAAAGTATCCTACAGACACATAAATAACAAAATAAAAATCAGGATAGGGATAGGGCCTAAGGGATACACACGATAAACTCACAGGTAATGACAATGAAATGGCAGAAATATTAAATAATTACTTTGCCTCAGTATTCACTAAGGAGATTAACGTGGTGGGCATGACATTAGAAGAAGAGATCAAGAAAGATGTAAAGACATTTAAAGTGGAAACGAGGGAGATAATTATAGAGGATAAAACCCCTGGTCCGGATGGATTGCATCCACGCATATTAAAAGAAGTTAGGGAAGAGATAGCAGAGGCGCTATTACATATATATAAAAATTCATTAGAAAAGGGAATTCATTAGAGGACTGGCAGACAGTTAATGTGATTCCTATATTTAAAAAGGATGATAGAGCAAGAACAAGGAACTATAGACCAATTAGCTTAACTTTAGTGGTAGGAAAAATAATGGAATCCTTACTCAAAGATGTAATAGAAAAACATCTATAAACCAAAAATATAATAAAGAATAGTAAGCACGGATTTCAAAAGGTCATGCTTAATCAACCTTATTGAATTATTTGAAGAAGTAATAGAAAGGGTAGACAAGGGTCATGCAGTAGATGTAATATATTTGGATTTTCAAAAGGCCTTCAATAAGGTATCGCATTGTAGCCTCATGACTAAGGTCAGAGCATGTGGAGTCAGGGGACAAGTAGCAGAATAGATAGCAAGCAGGCTACAAAACAGAAAACAGAGAGTAGGGATTAAAGGTAGTTACTCAGACTGGCAAAAGGTGGGAAGTGGTGTTCCAGAAGGATCGGTGCTGGGACCTCTGTTCATCATTTACATAAACGATTTGGACTCGGGAATCGGAAATACATTTTCAAAATTTGTGATCAAAACCAAATTGGTGGGTATAGTTAATAATAAGGAGGACTGCGACAAAATACAGGAAGACATTGATGGACTTGCAGAATGGGCGTGTAATTGGCAAATGAATTTCAATATAGATAAGTGTGAGGTGGTACATTTTGGTAGGAACAATAAGGAAGCCACATACTCCTTGGAAAATAAGAGTCTAAATGGGGTAGAGGAGCAGAGGGATCTGGGGGTACAGATACACAAATCACTAAAAGTAGCAACGCAGGTTAATGAGGCCATAAAAATAAGTAGATAAAGCACTGAGGTTCATTTCTAGAGGGATCGATTGAAAAGCAGGGAAGTTATATTAAACTTGTATAGAACCTTGGTTAGACCACACTTGGAGTACTGTGAACAGTTCTGGTCTCCATATTATAAAATAGACATAGAGGCACTGAAGAAGGTGCAATGAAGATTTACTAGGATGATATCAGAACTGATAGATTTTACCTATCAGGAAAGATTGAACAGGCTGGGGTTCTTGTCTCCAGAAAAGAGAAGACTGATGGGTGACCTGATAGAGGTCTTTAAGATTATGAAAGGGTTTGATAGGGTAGATGTAGAGAAAATACTTCTACTCGTAGGGGAGACCAGAACTAGGGGCCATAAATATAGAATAGTCATTAATAAATCCAATAGGGAATTCAGGAGAAATTTCTTTACCCAAAGAGTGGTAAGAATGTGGAACGTGCTACCAGAAGCAGTAATAAAGACGACTAGCAAAGGTGCATTTAAAGGGAAGCTAGATAAACACATGAGGGAGAAAGGAATAGAAGGATATGTTGATGGGGTTAGATGAAGAAGAGTGGGAGGAGGATCATGTGGAGCTTAAACACCGGCGTGGACCTGTTGGGCCGAATGACCTGTTTCTTTGCTCTACATTCTATGTAAGCATACTGACCTTTCAGCACATCACTGGAAACATTATGCAATGTAATTGAAATTACAGTTTGCTTCTATGGTTTTACATACTGACACTTTGCTTTTACAGAAATGAAGGAACAGAATGAAGTCCCTAAGAGTGCCTCCCAGATGCACATCCGCACAGCACTCTGGAATATGCACCACCTCAGATTGGCACCAGCATAGTAACGGATCATCAACAATAGAGGTAGTGAATTAGAGGAGATAGCATAGCGTGTGTCACAATTCTACGAAAGACCAATTGATGTTGGCTACCAAAGGACTGTAACCTGCTTTGACTAGGTCCAGCAAAGAACGTGGCTCTGCTGCAGCATCTCTGGATTCTAGCCTCATAGGGTCTGCTTATAAGCAAAGAATATTACCTGAGGAGAATGGGCTTTCCTACATTACAACAGTAACTACACTTAAAAAGTAATTAATTGGCTGTAATTCTCTTTGGGACCTCCTGAGGTCGTGACAGGCGCTATATAAATGCAGGTCTTTCTTTCCTGTGTCTCTTGTCTCCATGCAAAGCACACTACATGGTAATGGAAAAGATGTGGAATAGACTTTGCAGTTGTAGGAGAGAGGTTGTCTGCAGAGCAGTTCGCCATGAGTGTGTGGCAGCACCTGTGACTTCTGATGTGCAGAACTTTGGCACTGAGGGAGCATTTCTTATCAATGCTCAAGCTGCAACTACGGAAATGTCAGGGACTAGCCTGCACATTGCAGTCATACACATATTTAGGAAATGATTTCAGACAACTCTGAGGCAACTTCATAAATGCCCATTATTCAATCCTCAGTTTAGACTTTGAACAGTGTCTTCTAGCAGGGATATACATAGATCTGGTGCTTGCTTCTCCCTTTGACTCCAAACCATCAAACATCCCTACAAAAGGGGCAATTAAAGTACTAGAAATCATTCAGGAAATTTCAGGCACAGTATTTGCTGACATGGCTGCCTCACAAGGCCGCAATACTTCAATCCATGGAGATGTTATACCACCAGAATCCCAGCAGGCTGGCATTGATGTCCAGAGCCAGGCAACATGCCTGCTGCTCTAGTCATGGAATCACAAAGTAGGAACCAATGGGTCACAAATTACATGTAAACTGGCATGTGGAGAAGGTAATGTTGCAATTTACATTGGCATGCACATTTGTTGAAATAAAACGAGCACTTTTTAATTGTATATTGTACTGAGGTTTGATGTGTTATTAGGCTGGGTAGAGGCTTTAATACGGTAAGACATGCTACGTAAGGAATAGAGTGAAGAAATGAGAGGGAGTATGGTGTTATCCAAGACCAGAGTTACCTGAGGATGGATGGGTTGTTAATGTGGCAATTACACAAGTTATAGAAAGGCATCTTGTAGAAGTGCTTGACATACATTGTTCCCTGATGCATTGGGAGATCGTCAGATGTCACCTTCCTCACTCTGCTTTTGTTGTGCTATGGCTTGACCATTCTGTCTGTCTTCCTCCTCAGAAGGGTATGGTGGCCTAGCAGGTATGGTACTAGACAAGCAACCTATATCAGGCTATCAAACGGACCTTGGATCTTCTAGCATTTTAAGTCAGGAACAGAAGGGCCAGAATACAGTATGAGGTGTGTTGTAAGATTAGTTATAATGGTATATAAAATAATGAAAGAGCTGGACTGCGTGCCTATTGATATTTCAGTTTTACATACTAGGGAGGACCAGGAGATATGCAAGGAATAGGCTAGATGTCAGGCAGTTCTTCTTTTCCCAGAGTGAGCCTTGGAATGCGTTGCCGGTTGGCGCAGTGGGTGCTGACTCTCTGCAAACCTTCAAGATGGAGCTGGACCGGTTCTTGGGGCTGGGGCAGAGACCACATCATATAGAAGGTAAGTGGATTAACTGTTAACATACGTATGGTCATTGTGATCTCCTGGACTGATTTCGATCGGAGAGGAATTTACCAGAGTTTTTTCCCCTTTTTTGGCCCTGGGTTTTTTCCAGATTCTTTGCCTCTCCCAGGAGATTACATGGAAATGGGTGGGGGGAGGGGGAGGGGGGTAGATGGGGGGAGTGGGGGAGGAAGTGTCTAGTCATGGTGCTCCAGGCATCATGCAAACCAATCTCTGCAAACCAACTATGGATTAATTCTTGATAAACTTGCACAGATTGTCACATTTGTTAATCCTCTTGTGTGACTGTCAGCATGCATCATGGAAAAAGAATGCACTGGCAGCCACTGCTTGTACAGAAATAGACCGAAACTGAATTACATAGAATCTACAGCATAGAAACAGGCCATTTGGCCCAAATAGTCTACTGATGTTTATACTCCACACGAGCCTCCTCCCACTCAAATTACCTCTCCCCATCCTACCTCTATATCTCTCTATTCCCTTCTCCCTCATGTATGCATCAAACCACCTTAAATGCATCAGTGCTATCTGTTTTATCCACTCCATGTGGCAGTGAGTTCTACATTCTCACTGCTCTCTGTGTAAAGTAATTCTTCCCACATTCTTTATTTGATCTGTTAGTGGCTATCTTATATTTATGCCCCCTTGTTCTAGACTCATCCACAAATGGAAACAGTTTCTTCACATCCACCCTATCGAACCCCTTCATAATTTTAAAGACCTCTATCAGGTCTCCTCTTAGTCTTCTCTATTCCAGAGAAAAGACCCCTAGCCTGCTCAATCTTTACTGATAGCTGGATCCTCTCAATTCTGTAACATCCTCATAAATCTTTTCTGCACTTTCTCCAGTGCTTCAATATCCTTTCTATAGTATGGAGACTAGAATTTCATACAGTACTGCAAGCGTGGTCTAACCAAGGCTCTATATTAAAACTGTGTATAAAATCAAAAACTGTAAATAAGAGGTTCTAACACTGTATTTCAAGTCTGGATTTAAGATAATCGTTGTAATCTGCTTCACACTTTGTTCTCTACATCATCTCAACTCCTCAATTATATTACCACCTTGAGATTGCTCCCAGATATTTATTGTACCTGTATTAAAGCACAGAAATTGTATCTACTTTCATGGAATTTTGCACATCATCGGCTCCCACATTCTGCTAATCTCTCTGAGTTCACCACCACAGTCCACAAGCAAGATAGCAACTGCTAGAGTCCATTCATAAACATGTCGGTGTGATCCATGATATCTTCTGCCATCATTCATGAGCACAAAACAACACTCAGTAAGCATTGTATCACATCCATAATAAGGCTGATATTGTTCACAAAGTTCCCAACAGGCTCCACAAGGAATACTTCTACAACCTACGACCAACTTCCAAAAACAAAGTCTATAAACCTGTAACGTTAACCCTACCTTTCTTTCTCCACAGATGCTGCCTGACCTGATTATTTCCAGCATTTTCTGTTTTTAATTAAGCATTATAGTAGAGTTGGGAAAAAGGGGGAAGGGGAACAGCAAGTTTTACAGTTACAGGGAGGAAGTTAATGGGTTGAATAATCTGCAAAGTGCTTAATAGAAAACTGTTGGATGATAGAAGAAATCATAGATAGAAGAATGTACAAATAGCTAAGATGGTGAAAAGACATGGGTGAGGCCTATATAAATAAAAAGGCAAAATAAAATGAAGAAAATTGTAGACAGAAAGAAAACGAAAACTGCAGTCCAGAAAACAGACCAACAAGCTATTTGCAGACACCACTGCCAGGACTATGTTCTATTCTAAATGTCAACCTGCCTCCCCTCCCCTAGATGCCGATTGACCCACCCCACATTACAAATATCCCGTCCTGTAGAGCAAATGGGGGAATCTAGGTACCGTCTGAAGTTACTAAAGTCAATTTTCTAGACCAGAGGGCTGCAGTAGAAAGATGAGATTTTAGGTAAATTTTCTATTTTTGTTCTCCTGAATGTAAGTGAGACTGTACCCGTGAGCAGATGCCCAGACATCAGAATGCTGCTGATTCCTCCATTGCGTTCACAGAGGAAATTACAGATTCCCATTTGAATATAAACATTACAGGTAAGCATAGTCCATCATACCCAAGCACACTGGAGAAGGCAGCAATAGTGTTAAATGTCTATGTAACTAACTTTTGAGAAACACTCAGTCATAATAAAAGTTCACCACCACAGTCCACAAGCAAGATAGCCAGAGTCTATTCATAAACATGTCGGTGTGATCCATGATCTCTCTTCTGCCATCATTCATGAGCACATAACAACACTTGGTAAGCAATGTATCACATCCATAATAAGGCTGATATTGTTCACAAGGTTTCCAACAGGTTCCACAAGCAATACTTTTACAACCTATGACCAACTTCTAAAAGTAAAGTCTATGCTATGGCTATCCTATCTTTGTGTTAGTGGCAAAATGTATTTTTTAAATCTATATTCAATTTTTTACTTGTATTTTTGTATTGCTAGAATCGACATGTAAGGGGTTAGCTCCCAAACCCATGCAAACTATTCTTGTCAACAGAAAGCTATCAACTTGAGCTAATCAGTTTGTCTGCTAGATTTTCTTCAAGCTGTAAGTTTGTTTTGGCCCACACAATGATAGTCTGAAGTATTATATGGTTGATGAATTGGGTGGGGGGACACTATTTGTCATTCAAAACATCTTATCCTATTGTCAAAGAAGGCCCAGCGGTTCCTCAGAAGTACTTTGGGATGACTTGCTATTCAAGATGGTGTTCTATTTCTGATGTGGAGATGCCGGTGATGGACTGGGGTTAACAATTGTAAACAATTTTACAACACCAAGTTATAGTCCAACGATTTTATTTTTAATCCCACAAGCTTTCGGGGGCTTTCCCCTTCCTCAGCCACACCGCCTGAGGAAGGGGAAAGCCCCCGAAAGCTTGTGGGATTAAAAATAAAATCGTTGGACTATAACTTGGTGTTGTAAAATTGTTTACAAGTGTTCTATTTAATTCACACAGCGTGGCACACAACCAGTCAGACAAGCCCCCTGATCACGCATTACAGGATATGGCCCCCTGGGATAGTAACTTTAACTGACAGCCATTTCTGAGACCTCTGCGATTGACAGCCAATGGGCAGAATTATATTGGCAGCCCTCAGGCAGTCTTGAGTGAGAGAGAGAGTTACTAATGTGTGTGAACTGCGCAGCGAACAACTAAAAGGCTGTCTGTGTTTTAAAAAGTATAGCCAGCTTAGCCAGGTACTTATTGTTATAACTGGATAGCCAGGTGGTGAAGGATAGGATACTAGAGCCTGGTTTTCAGTTGTTTCCAAGCCTTTATTCACAGAGCTCAACATTTACACCCACACCACACCCTGGATCAGCTCTCCTACAAATGGATACAAGAGAGTGCCCAGTTGATACACACCACCTGAATACAATTAACACTAATTGATATAAATCACATGGATACAATTAACACTTATGCTAGGTTAACTTTACAGTAATTGGTCTTCTGTTTTAAGATCAATGTTTAGCCTTTAGAGAGAAAATGAGTTGTATCTTTGTTGTTTTTAAATATATGAAGGCGTGTAGGGAAATATATATCTTATTGTGTTAAACTGAGTACTGCTTGTTCACCTATGTTATGTAAATAAAACCTTTTATTGGTTCAAAGCCTGTGTTAGAATGTTTCAATTTGGTAACACTGTTTATCCTGTCTGCTATTTTAAAGAGAGATGAGAATTCATGTGACAGCATTCCAGTAGCTGGTATATAGACTAAGGATTTTGTTATAATCCCTGGTTCTCTTATTGTTTACATAATAATTGGACAGAAAAAGGTACACTGCAGATCATAGGGAATGCAAGGTCTGCTTATGTGACTAGTTGCTGATGCTGAACCTGAGAGAATATCTAGTATAATAACCCAAATACTCACTTGTTTGTCACCCCATATGTGTGTCAGGTTTAAAAAGCTCACAAAAATTGATAACCATTGTTCTACATAATATAGATTCGGTCTATTTTGTGTTTTAGTCAATTTTTGTGACAACAGTGATTTCCACTATATATATTAACTCTTTGTGTTTCATTTCCCTATTGCGTGAAGATGATCTCACAGTCATTCATGATGAACTTATTTCAGGTTTATTGACATGTAAGAGACATTTTTCCCAGTTCTCAATGATGGTGGGGAGCCTCGACTACCAACTGTGCATATCAGGAAATTGCTAGAGTACTTAAGGGTTTTTATTAGAGTAAATAGGGAGAAACTGTTTTCACTGGCAGGAGGGTCAATCAGAGGACACAGATTTAAAATAATTGGTAAGAAAACCAGAGGGGAGATGAAGAGATTTGTTTTAAGTATCGAGTTGTTATGATCAGGAATGCACTGTCTGAAAGGGTGTTTGAAGCAGATTCAATATTAACTTTGGAAAGATATTTGGACATATACTTAAAAAGTAAAAATTTGCAGGGCTATGGGGAAAGTAGGGGAGTGGGACTAATTGGATAGCTCTTTCAAAGAGCTGGCACAGGCACGATGGGCCGAATGATCTCCTTCTGTGCCGTACGATTCTATGATTCTACGCTGCTGTTAATTTTCTGTCAATTAAAATGAATGGGCGATGAGCCTACTATGGGCTGATATACGCGGTTGGTGGCCAGCTGCACGAACTTGGAAAACTGGGTCTCTAATCTATTACTAGGGAATATAATGTCCATTATACACTATGTAAGGCTTATATTTATATTTAGGATTTGTTTCTTCCTCCCTACCATCCCCTGCACCCACCCCCCCCCCAAAATATATGTGAAGAAATAGATATTGACAATAATTAATTAATTAGAGAAAAATATAACATGAATCTTTAGCCGCACTCAGATGAAATAAGATTGATGTGTAACATCATTCATCGTCTACAGATTCTTTGACTTGTAAAAGTGGAACCGAAGGTAGTAAACTGGAACCACAAAGCTCATTTTGGCTTCAATTAAAATTATCATGTACTTTAAGAGCCAGAGGATTACTAAAACAGCCCCAGGTTAACAGAATGTGATTTCTGCCACCAGAGTCCTTTTTAATTTGAATTTAAAGGATTGTAAAGCTAAAGAGAAGCAATTTGTTGGATATTGTGAATAACAAATTGTATGTAACAGTTAAACATAAATCAAATCATTAAAATGATTCTAATAAAGTGAAAAAGCAGCAAGACATGGATATAAAGATGATGTGGACATGGATATAAAGACATATTGATGTTCTTGTCCTTCCTCCCTCCCTCACTGGCACCAGGAAAGGCTAATTGTGGAGCCAATAACGGAGGCCAGTTTCTAGGAGACAAAAGAACAGCAATCAAAAATAGTCTGACCTTGATGTGAAGGTTGAGGAAAGGGTCAGTACCAATGTGCAAGCCAGAAATGATTCTGGAGTCCATTGATTTTATAATTTCATGATCCCAGTTTTTACTAAGTTTGCTCAGCTGGCTTTCACTGGAATGTCAAGCAGACTAAAAAACAGACGATCAGGTCATTATCACATTGCTGTTTGTGGGACCTGGCTGTATGTGAATTGGCTGCTGCATTTCCTACGTTATAACAATGACTACACTTCAAAAGTACTTCATCAGCTGTAAAGTGCTTTGGGATATCCTGAGGTCGTGAAAGGCAAGTTGATTCTTTTCTTTTCTAAGGATCACACTATACCAGCAATAGAGTAAGCCAAACTGTTCTGTCAGTATTTATGTTGCCACATAAAGGTGGGAGGAGGCTCATGTGGAAGATAAACACCGGCATAGACCTTTTGGGCTGAATGGTCTGTTTCTGTGCTGTAAGATTCTATGTAATGTAAAACTAAGCCATCAAATGCATTAGAGATAATTCAAGGAAGGGTCAAATTTGCACAATTAGGTAATAGTATTTTGAGTTTACATTAAAAGAATGTAGACTTCCTGTTGACAAAATGTATACATTCTTTATAAGAACATTAATTTACACATGTATGCAGGCTACACAACTCCAGCAAGGTGTCTTTAAAGACTTTTGCAATTCAGCCATTTGAACTGGATTTACAGTTTTCAGCCTATTCTGAGAGTTGTAAACAATTTTACAACACCAAGTTATAGTCCAGCAATTTTATTTTAAATTCACAAGCTTTCGGAGACTTCCTCCTTCCTCAGGTAAATGTTCCCAACCCCAGTCCATCACCGGCATCTCCACATCATATTCTGAGAGTGGCCATGAACAACAAAAACAAGTAAGCAAACATTTTAGAGACCCATTAGAGACAAAATACATTAGATTTGCACCTGTCATTCATGTGATCGTCATGTCACAAGGTTCTTTCAATGATGTTCCTTAGTGTACACTTTGTACCTGGACAGTAAAAGGAGGAGGTGTTTGTTATTAGCAGCAGCCTATTGTTTTAGCAAAGCTCACAGGAACCCATAGTGGAGCACACAGAGAGCAATCTGATGTTAATGTTGCATGAGTTTCTCATAAATATCCCTGGTTTGCATGCAGAGTTCCTAAAAGCAAGGATATGAAATGCAGCAACTTACTTCCTGAATCATCCAGACACCCTGCTGTGAAGCAAGTTTGTGCTGTACACATCTAGCCACAAAGAAATTGCAATTTTTTTGAGACACCTAAAATACATTATTAACATTCCAAAAATACTTCCCCCCCCCCCCCCCACAACTTTTCCCCCTCCTCAAGATGATTACTTAGAAGTGCTTCCACAGACACGAACACCCCTCTTGAAACTCACCGAAGTGGCCATTCTTTATGACTGAATGTAGACCGGGGGGGGGGGGGGGGGATGGTGGTGTTATTGGACTATTTGACTGTGTGAGGCATCATGGCCAAGTCCAAACATATCCTAACTTAACATCCATACACACACACACACACACACACACACATATTTTCCAGTTGATGTCACTGGGCATTTACCAGGAATGGGAACCTTGACTGTTTTTTTTGTTTGTTTTCCCATTCCTTAGCTTGTGCATACTAAGACCAATTTTAGTGCCCCCACTGTAGGCCAAACTAAAATCAACTAACTCAGTTCAGACCTAGGAACAGACCATAGGCCTTCTCAGACTTTATAGCTCAGTACAACATCACTAGTTGCCATGTCAAAAGAGTCCAGAAATTCTTTTGATTGTGAAGTGTGGCGGTCAGAGTATCCTCACTGTGTTGTTCCTTGATAGGTAAATTAGAATTTAGGAAGGGATCATCAACCAAGCCTTCAGTCTGTAATTGTTTTCGTTGAGCAGTTGGCCATATAGTCATCTACCTCAAAGAGATGAAAACTGGTCAATTGTGATATAATTAGGCACTGTGACAAGATCCCAGGAAATGAACAAATAGGTGGGTCATAATATTTTGAGCATTGTAGATTGGGAGAATGCGGACTTCTGTTGATAAAATGAGTGTCTTCTCAATGGTACTACGTATTTCCCTGTGTTTATAACCTTAATTCTGTAGAATTACAGGTACAGGTGTCAGCCTGTCAGTGGTAGTATTTTTGCCTCTGAGGCAAAAGGTCATGGGTTCAAGCCCAATTCCAGTGACTGGAGCAGATAATCTAGGCTGACATTTCAGTTGAGTAGTGAGGCAGTGCTGCACTGTTGGAGATGCCATCTTTGAAATGAGGTATTAACCCAAAGTCCTATCCGTTCTCTCAGGTGGATATAAATGATTCCATAGCATTATTCGAAGAAGAACAGGGAATTTCTCCCGTGTCCTGGACAATGTTTATCCCTCAATCAACATCACCAAAAACAGATTATCTTCTCATTTATCTCATTGCTGTTTGTGGGATCTTGCTGAGTGTAAATTGGCTGCTGTCTTTCCCTGCATTGCCAACAATGACTACAGTTCAAAATACTTAATTGGTTGTGAAGAGCTTTGGGCTGTCCTGGGGTCATGAAAGGCACTATATAAATGCAGATCCTTCCTCTCCATTTATTCCTCTGCTAACAGATTCTTTGCTAGAGAAAAATCACAATTTACAATCAGGGCAGTTCAGCAGTGCCCCAGCCGGTACAAGTGTCCAAGCGTTAAATTATTATTTACATATATGGTGCAGAGCGGAGCTCAAGTTGCATGTTAATCGAATGGAAATGGAGGCAGGAGCACTTTGCCATGTTTCAATCAGTAAGAAAGTATTAAGATTTGCTTTTTAATTTAAGTGACAATTCAATCTGTGTATTTTCTTTTGTCTCCTATCCTAAAAAAAATACTTGGGCTTTGTTTAAATATTAACTTTTCAAGATTAATCTTCTTTTGTCATATAGACACTTGTGCCTGGAAGTGCCAACACAGTTTACACAAAATAAGGATCTAGGCACGCAAATAGTAGCCCGCTACCTCAAGTCACAATGGCTTGTCTCTTCAGCGTTAATTCAATATTACCAACAAAAATTGAAGTGCGCAGACACTAGCACTTAAATTGAACATGCAAAACAAAGAAGCGCTTTGCAGCAGTACATCTAGCACGTAGTAGTACCATGAGATGGGAATTGTATCGCTATTAATGAAGGAAAAAAACAATTGTGTGCTATGAATCCAAAGCTAGTGTTGAAATTAAAAAGATGTGAATTCCATACTATTAAAATGCATGGTAACATTTATAGTGAGTTTCAAGATAATTCTTAAAACTTGTCAGAAGATAGGTAACACGTGCAGTGGTAGGATGCAGTTTAGCAGCCATGATTTGTTTCCAACTCCAACAAAGGATATGGGAAGCAAGCAGAGGCTTCTGCAGAGAGGGAGGGGAAATCAGACTGCGATTAACCCTGTGACTTGCTCACACACCTAGAAGCAGAGAGACCTTGGATCAGATCATCTGATTCTCTTGGCTGTGTTAGCGATACCCAAAAGGAATAAAAATATACTAAAAATATTACAAAAAACAAGAATTTTTCACTAATTTAGATAGCTTTATTTGACAAAATGTTTTTTTTAATTCAGTGTAAACCATCTGCTTTTCAGTTATTCAGGTAAAATATGTCACATTTCTAGTTTAGTATTCGGGTTCCAACACATGGCACTGAATGTCACAACAAGATTACTGTCCATAATACAGAAAACATTAAATTATTCTTCCAGGTTACTCTTGGGATTCTTTAGGAAAATTTTACCAATATTAACTTTGTATAACTCAATTTGTTTCTTAAATATTCCCTTTTTTCCATTCCTGATTTAGATTTTGTGAGTGCTATAGGATTGTTTAAGTATCGTAATGTGAGCATAACTAAAATGGCTGAACTTTGAGTTGACAGTTTTGTCAATGAATCATGATAGTGCATTTTGGTTAGTACTTGTTACTCACAAAAGAGTAGAACAGTTCTTCCTGTTCCCACTGCTGGCAATAATAGCAAACCCTTAACAGTTCACATGACATTCCTCTGACCGCTATTTTAACAGAGATATTAACCCATTAAAATAAATACATTAATACCTCTATTAAAATATCAGAGGAATGTAACACAAATGCATCAAGTGTTCATCTGTTACCATCAGTAATTTATTGCCGTATAGGCAGATTTAAACAAATCTAAGTCCCTCATTTAGATTTAGATTTAACTTGCTGAATACAGAAGCCCTTCACTGTTAGCAGAACTAGTGCTGTAATTAGTACTTTGAAGGCTGCTACTGATTAATTTAGTTGCAGCCAGGGCACCAATGGATGGCGTGGCACGGAGGTAGGTGCTACCCTATTAGAAGGGAAAACTCTAGGGTAGGTCATCCTGGGTTATTCTTCTACCATTATCAGTCAATACAGGTTAAAAGAAACCTAAAAGAGCAGGGGCGGGGGGTGCGGGGCGAAGTAACATTTGCAAGGCAAAGTTTAAAACACAAATTACAGATTCTATATTATATGATAATGTCATCTCCAAGAAGCTATTTTATATTTCATGAAGATGGTATCAGAATTAAGGTCATTATCGAATTTTTTAAAAATCACAGTGCCATTATCAGAACAACTCCACTATTTGCGTATCAAGTTATTTCCCATTTAAAATGTAACAATTGTTATTTTCAGATTAATTGCCTAATATGTAATATGGACATAACAAAATGAGGAGCATAGGACACAATTTATATACCTTTTGTGGAGATGATCATAACTCACTCATGACTTTGTCATTCATGAGTTATCTGGTGAGCCCACCCATGGTAAACAGCAGCCACAGCTCCTTATCACGCAACCTCTACATCACCCTCTGTAGGTCAAAGATATTAAATCATTACAGACAAGCTGCAAGAAAAAAGAAGGTTCACATAAATTATATTAACAGTCCCAGAATCATCTATTACAATCTAGAAAGCTACTCCACCTCCTCTGCAACTTTTATCCTTGTGCCAAATTGCATATCCATCAATAATTAACTGGTGATTGCAATCGATTGATTAAGAACATGTTCAAGCATGTTAATATAAGATGTATTTTGTACAGCCAACATTTTGATTTGTCGGAACTGCATATATGCATGTGGACTGAATACAGTAATTTCTTCTCTTTCTTTAAGATTATAGGTGGAATAAATAAAGGCCATCCAGGCTGCTAAACACATTCCATCTAATGGAATGGTACTTCAGGCAGCACTTGTCCTTGAAAACCTCAATCCATCAATCACCATCTTGCCCTACTTTTCAATTTCTTCTTTCCGAGCTATCAACTCTGAGCCCATTGCACTTAGCAACAGCTCATGTCACAGGCTGACAACCCCTGAGAAAAAGTGACTTTTGAAATTCTTTCAAGCTTATGGTTTCCTAATTTTGGAAAGGAATTAATTCAAAAACAAATTGCTAGCTGCACTTTATTTACTTCCCTTATTACTTCAAAAACTTGAATCACTTCTCTCATTCTTTGTTTTGCTGTAGGAAATAATCTTAGTCCTTTTAGCCTATCGTCATAATTCATTTACGGTGCCATAGTATCATAGGATGGTATAGCACAGATGTACAGATGGAGACCATTCAGCCCATCGTGCCTGTGCTGGCTCTTTGAAAGAGCTATCCAATTAGTCCCACTCCACTGCTCTTTCCCCGTAGCCCTGTAAATTTTTTCCCTTCAACTATTTATCCAATTCTTTGTTGAAAGTTACTATTCAATCTGTTACCATCACCCTTTCAGGCAGTACATTCCAGATCATAACAAATCGCTGCATAAAAAAATGATTCCTCATGTCGCCTCTGGTTCTTTTGCCAATCACCTTAAATCTGTGTCCTCTGGTTACCGAACCTTCTGTCACTGGAAACAGTTTCTCCTTATTTACTCTATTAAAACCGTTCATGATTTTGAACACCTCTATCAAATTTCCTCTTAACCTTATCTGCTGTGAGGAGATCAACCCCAGCTTCTCCAGTCTCTCCACATAACTGAAGTCCCTCATCCCTGGTACCATTCTAGTAAATCTCTTCTGCACCCGCTCTAAGGCCTTGACATCCTTCCGAAGGTGTGGTGCCCAGAATTGAACACAGTACTCCAGCCGGTGTTTTATAAAGGTTTAGCATAACTTTCATGCTTTTATACTTTTTGCCTCTATTAATAATGCCAAGGATCCCGTAAGCTTTTTTAACAGCCTTCTCAACTTGCCCTGCCACCTTCAAAGTTTTGTGTACATACAGCCCCAGGTCTCTCTGTTCCTGCATTCCCTTTAAAATTGTACCATTTAGTTTATATTGCCTCTCTTTGTTCTTCCTACCAAAATGTATCACTTCACACTTCTCTGTGTAAAATTTCATCTGCCATGTGTCTGCCCATTTCACCAATCTGTCTATGTCCTCCTGAAGTCTGTTACTATCCTCCACATTGTTTACTACATTTCCTAGTTTCGTGTCATCTGCAAACTTTGAAATTATACCCTGTATACCCGAGTCCAAGTCATTAATATATATCAAAAAAAGCAGTGGTCCCAATACCGACCCCTGGGGAACACCACTTTATACTTCCCTTCAATGTGAAAAACAACCATCCACCACTACTTTCTGCTTTCTGTCCCTTAGCCAATTTTGTATCCATGCTGCCACTGTCCCTTTAATGACACGGGCTTTAATTTTGCTAACAAATCTATTATGTGATACTTAATCAAATGCTTTTTGAAAGTCCATATACACAATATCAACCATACTACCCTCATCAACCCTCTCCGTTACTTCATCAAATAACTCAATCATGTTAGTCAAACACGATTTTCCTTTAACAAATTTGTGCTCACTTTCATTTATTAGCCCATACTTTTCCAAGTGCCAATTAATTTTGTCCTGGATTATTGTCTCTAAAAGTTTCCCAATCACTGACGTAAGGCTGACTGGCCATTAATTGATGTGTTTATTCCTCTCCCCTTTTTTGAACAGGGGTTTAACATTTGCAAACCTCCAGTCCTCTGGCATCACTCCCACTTGGGAGATTGTGGCCAGAACTTCTGCAATTTCCACTCTTACTTCCCTCAGTAACCTAAGATGCATCCCACCTGGACTGTGTGACTTTTGAGTACGGCCGATCATTTAAGTTTTATTTTATTCATTCATGGGATGTGGGCGTCGTTGGTAAAGCCAGCATTTATTGCCCATCCCTAATTGCCCTTGAGAAGGTGGTGGTGAGCTGCCTTCTTGAACCGCTGCAGTCCGTGTGGTGACGGTTCTCTCACGGTGCAGTTAGGTAGGGAGTTCCAGGATTTTGACCCAGCGACAATGAAGGAACTGCGATATATTTCCAAGTCAGGACGGTGTGTGACTTGGAGGGGAACTTGCAGGTGGTGGTGCTCCCATGCATCTGCTGCCCTTGTCCTTCTACATGGTAGAGATTGCGGATTTGGGAGGTGCTGTCAAAGAAGCCTTAGCGAGTTGCTGTAGTGCATCTTGTAGGTAGTACACACTGCAGCCACGGTGCGCGGTGGTGGAGGGAGTGAATGTTTAGGGTGGTGGATGGGGTGCCAATCAAGCGGGCTGCTTTGTCCTGGATGGTGTCAAGCTTCTTGAGTGTTGTTGGTGCTACACTCATCCAGAAAAGTGGAGAGTATTCTATCAGACTCCTGACATGTGTCTTGTAGATGGTGGAAAGGCTTTGGGGAGTCAGGAGGTGAGTCACTCGCCACAGAATACCCAGCCTCTGACCTGCTCTTGTAGCCACATTATTTATATGGCTGGTCCAGTTAAGTTTCTGGTCAATGGTAACCCCCAGGATGTTGATGGTGGGGGATTCGGCGATGGTAATGCCGTTGAATGTCAAGGGGAGGTGGTTAGACTCTCTCTTGTTGGAGATGGTCATTGCCTGGCACTTGTCTGGCCCAAGCCTGGATGTTGTCCAGGTCTTGCTGCATGCGGGCACGGACTGCTTCGTTATCTGAGGGGTTGTGAATGGAACTGAACACTGTGCAATCATCAGCGAACATCCCTACTCCTGGCCTTATGATAGAGGGAAGTTCATTGATGAAGCAGCTGAAGATGATTGGGCCTAGGACACTGCCCTGAGGAAATCCTGCAGCAATGTCCTGGGGCTGAGATGATTGGCCTCCAACAACCACTACCATCTTCCTTTGTGCTAGGTATGACTCCAACCATGCTCTTTATCTATTTTTATCCTCTCCAACTTTGCCACTACCTCCTCCTTTACTGCTACAATGGCAGCATCCTCTTCTCTAGTGAAGATGCAAAGTATTCATTTATTACCTCAGCCATACCCCCTGCCTCCACAAGAAAATCTACTTTTTTGTCTATAATCGGTCCCACCCTTCCTTTGACTGCCCTTTTACTATTTATATGTTTATAAAAGACGTTTGGGTTCCCTTTTATGTTAGCCGCTAATCTATTCTCATACGCTTTCTTTGCCCCTCTTATTCACTTTTTTAGATCTCCTCTGTACTTTCTGTATTCAGCTTGGTTCTCTCCTATATTATGAAGCTTACATTATCATAAGCCTCCTTTTTCTGTTTCATTTTAACCTCTATGGGACGCAGTGCACGGTCATTGAGATGCAGGCAGCACGTAAATTTCGTGCTGCCTGGTGATTTACCTGATTGCTGCCTGCAGCCAGGCCTAGCTGTGCTGTTGAGTGGCTGCTCAACTGCAGGGGGTCCCAATATCACAAGTGGCTAGCACAACTTAAAGGCAGCCTGCACCTCTTAAAGACAGCCTGCACCTCTTAAAGACAGCCTGCACCTCTTAAAGGCAGCCTGCACCTCTTAAAGACAGCCTGCACCTCTTATTTGCAAAATATAAGATACTCTTCTGCGTGGAGTCTGAACGGAAATCGGACATCGCACACGTAAAACACAGATGCAGGTCCCATCCCTATGTTTACAATCTGTTGAATTATGTTAAAACATTGAATAAAGGTTGCGCACTATTAAATCCCACATCTTCCAATCTGCACGCCAGACCTCATCAATCTGCTGATTTGACTTTGTACCAAGCCTGCGAGACAGCATGCACCAAGGTTATCTGATGATGCATTAGAGACCTAGGGGCACAAGGTGGACAGAAGGAAGGGCATCCTATATCCACAGGGGGGCAAGAGGCCCTTCAGACATATGCTTCCGAGGCAGTGGGAGGCAGTAGGAGACAAAGTCAATGCCAGGCGCATAGCACCACAAACATGGATGCAGTGCAGGAGGAAGTTCAATGCTTTGGCATGAGTGGTCAAGGTGAGTGAGGTCAACTATCAAGTGGCACCTTCTACTAACTACACCACCAGCCGCATCCACTGCTCCATGCACTACATCCCCCATCACCCACCTACCAACAAACTCTTTCAATCAGTACTCAACTCTTCCAATCAGATGCTTCCTCTCACCCTCACATATTACCACTGTTGCAAGCCGCACACCCATAACTCACAGGTCACACACACTGGCAACTATTCAACCATGTCAGGCACATCACCCAAACATCTTGCAGGACACTCACTGACACACGTCCCGCTTTCTTGCAGGAGAAGGTGGTGCATAACAGGAGGCAGCAAGTGGCAGTGGTTCCATGGAACAATAACCTGCTCTCCTCTCTCAGGATGATAGCAGGTTCATGTCCCACCCCTGCCATTCCACCAGTGCCCTTGCTTTTGCCTGTCAGCTAGCCAGCCCATTCCCTGTAGAGTATTGAAACTTTATTATAGGAAGATAGGAACGGGAGTAGGCCATTTAGCCCCTCGAGCCTGTTCCACCATTCAATGATCCGTGACCTAACTCCATATATAAGTCTTAGCACTACAGCCCTTAATGCCTTTCGTTAACAAAAATCTATCAATCTCAGATTTAAAATTAACAACTGCCATTTGCAGAAGAGCATTCCAAACTTCTACCACCCTTTGCGTGTAGAAGCGTTTCCTAACTTCACTCCTGAAAGTCCTGGCTCTAATTTTTAGGCTATGTTCCCTAGTCCTAGTATTCAAGTATAGGAGACCTCCAGAAACAGGTACAAATGCAGCAGCAGCCAGAAGCAATAATCCAGCAACTAACCCGCAACTCCTGCATGATCCCTTTAAATAGCGCTGGTGGGGGGTCCTCCATGCTGTTTACGACCTGCTCAGCTGTGCAAGGTTAAGACACTGCGTTGGCTGGAGCGTTGAGTTCCAAAATTGCATCTGTCCCTTTAAATCAGCGTTGCACACTGATTTACCACATATTCTCCCTACTTTACATGCTGCCGCTGTTCGTTATCTGCCCGTGCGCAAACACCTTTATCAAGATGGCATACGGCGCACGTTACGCTAGAAGTGTGCGTGTGCATTTCAGACACCATTTTGGGTCCTTACGGGACCGCGTAGCACCTAAAAAACAGGCACTACACGGCCCAATTTATCGTCCCGATTTGCTATCTGTTTCTGAAACGTGACTGCCCCCTAGTGCCTACTACAGGCATTAAACTAGAATCACTTCAGGAAATCAATTATTATATGCAAGGTAATAAGTGGATTTGAATGCATCATAAAGAACGAGGGACTGAAATGATGTGTAGATCATAACAGTGAAGCTTCAGTGCTTTATCATTGTTTCTGCTCCAAGATCTGTTCTGTTTGTGAACAATGCCCAACTTTTGTTATTCTACATGGTGATGATTAATGCTTACATTTGTGGTACTCCAGGTGTGGCTCGTAGTCCATTGAATTCTAATTGATCTATGAAGAGGCAAATGGAACAGTAGGAGTACATAATCACACTTAATGTATTATCATTACATGCACTGTTACATGCTAGTGCACAATCTATGTATATGGATACTTTGATGTAACATATTGAAATGTCAGCTTGGCTTAGTGATAGCACTCTTGCCTCTAAGTCAGCAGATTGTGGGTTCAAGCTCCAGTATAGACTTGATCACATAATCTGGGCTAACACTTCAGTGCAGTACTGAGTACTGTACTGTTGGAGGTCTGTCTTTTGGATGAGATGTGAAACTAAGGCCCTGTATATATATTCAGTTGGACATAAGAGAGTCCGTGGCATTTTTTTTTGAAGAACTTCAATGAGCTCTCCCGGTATCTTGGCCAACATTCATTCCTCAACCAACACGACCAAAAACAGATTAATTGGTCATCCATCTCATTCCTTTTTGTGAGACCTTGTTGTACATAGATTGTTTCTGCTGTGTGTGCCTAGAAAACTTCACTTTAAAAAGTACATTATTGGCAGTGAAGCACTTTGGGAAATCTTGAAGATGTGCAAGTTGCTATATAAATGTAAACCTTTCTTCATGCAAATCATAGAAAATATGATCAATATGGTGAAATCTAGTAGGATTGTGCTCCCTCCAATTTCTATCATTTCAGTACCTAATCCAGAGCAAATAAATGATAGTTTGCTCTGATAGGGTAAACACTTAATCTTATGGCGTCCATTATCTGTTCCAGGATGCACCCTCCAGTGATGTGCTAGTTTTTCAATTAACCATATAGCAGTGGAATTTAAGATATGCTAATTTGGTCATTGTAAATTCCTTCCTGTAGTTTATTTTATCTCCCATTATGACCTATATCATGCAGTTTGCATAACTTTTCTACTTTTGTTGCCAGAACATTACTTGCTATAATTCCACATAATATTTATTTTCAGTACAATGTTCTTATTTATTTTAATAACTACTACCTTTCTTCATTTGCAATTAATGGCCTAGGCTTTAGTAATGTTCATGTCTTGCTCTTGTGTTCTTCTTTAGTTGTGCAGTGCATTCTGGACCTCCAGCCTGAATTGTTGTCACAGAGTCCACATCATAAAATATAGAGCCACCCTTGGCTCCTTGTTTTCATATTTAGGGGACTGTCCTCCCCCAGCAAAAATGTCCTTACATCATTTTATTAAAGAAATTACCAACATATGTAGGGCCTCTTCATTAAATCAGGCTTTTCTCATTTGCTGATGAAGCATTTATACTATCAGCTGTGTCTTCCACAGCTGGATTACTGAACGTTTTGAAAGTACAAGTTAATTGGCTTATTAGCTACTTGAGAAGCATTAAAGGTCATTATTCCAGCTTTATCAAGATTGACTGTTATTTTTCATTCCTAAGAAAATTTAATTCTCAGAAAGATTCAAAGCTGTGCATTCCTGCAGTTTAATTAGTGATTCGTTAACTGCGGTGAAAGAGAGTCCCTTCTCCCATTTTTCATGATAAGAGGAATGTCAGGGCCCGGGGAGCCGTCAGGATCATGTCAGCAATGCCAGGGTGATTGGGAGTGTTTGTTGAATGTTGTTCTCATTGTTTTCTTGTGTGGCAGAGCAAAATAGTGATGTCATTTGTCAGCTTCTAATTAGTGTCTGATCTCATAATGCACATTTGTTGATTGGCAGAATTTGATTGGCTGATGGGGGATCTACATAAAACCATCTGCTTGGGTCAATAATTTTAAAGAGGCCACTTAAAGCTGATTTTGTACTGTGATTGGATATACCCCAGCAAATACACCCCGCAAATACACCCCGCAAATATACCCCAGCAAATACACCCCAGCAAATACACCCCGCAAATATACTCCAGCAAATACACCCCGCAAATACACCCCGCAAATATACTCCAGCAAATATATGTGATTTAATTTTACATCAGCTTACACCATAACATCATTTGATATTATGACATCACAACTATCACATTATGATATAATTAAATAGTTTGCAGTCCGCTTAGGTGCAAATTCAATTGCTGCTGAGTATGAGGAATTAATGACACGTTGTCACCACTTGATATTTAACACAAATTTGGTGAGTTATTCTCATTGTAAATGTTCTTACTATGTAGTTTTCTTGCTTTTGTTACATATATTGTCAATTATGTGGAAATCAGACTGAGGGGTTATGGTGCTGGGGGATTGACAATATTTTCTGTGTGAGCAATCAGTACTCCAAAGTCTTGTGTAGTATAGGTCAAATGCAGTTCAGAGCTCCTGTCCCATCACTGGACCTTAATGCCAATAATATTACACTGAATCCCTTATAATCTTCTGTCCATAATATTTATCATCACTTTAAAATCTACACTAAGAAGAAACATGGCCTTGGAATCCAAGTACTTTTGTTAGCCATCAAAGGTTTCAGTTTGATTAGGATTGAAGTCTTCACATTAGTTCCATCATCCATTTTTAACAGTTTGGGAACTGCTATGTTTGTCCTTACTGAGTAAAATCTTATTGGTAGCCTATTTTCTAGGGATTTCCCACAAAAAGAGCAAAAAAACTGTTCGCATTTTTATAATGTATTGGATTTAGATCTGTGACTACTGTTTGTATATTATTTTTACTAAAGAATTTGTGATAATCAGATGTTGTCGCTACATTCAAAATTATATAGGCACACATAGGTGGTACTCATTACTAGTCGGTCGTATGTAGATTCTTCAACTGCTTTGAGCACTCTTGTGTAATATTGGTATTCAAAATAAATTAAGCCTTCACGTTAACAACTTAGCTCTATTTTCACAGTATCTCACTTTGCCTCTCTTCTAAATTCTCTTCACAGAGTTTAGTTCATATTTATTTTTTTGTAATTTATTGCATCAGTAGGTTTGAAACATCTTCTGCATGTTAAGTGGTCAATTGTTTGATATTTCCTTGCAGTCTTTTCCTTGGGTCGATGCTTTATTAAATACTTTTATCTCGAATGCTTCTCAACTTAACAGTGAAAAATTAATTGAAGGAATATTCCACAAACGTGTTTAGTATCTATGGATTTTTGAAAGTTAAGATCCAAATGGATTTAAACCTTACTGGAGTAGAATTTTTGCAGGCGTTCTTCTAATCCTCTGCCATAACTTCGGCAGAACATTGGCAGAAACCCTGGAGAAACAATGTAAACAGCCATTTACACCGTTTCTCTCGGGTTTCCACTGAGGTTAAAACAAGAGATCAGGAGAAACCCTGAAGAAATTCTATCCCACTTTTACAGGTGTCTGCTGTAGACACTGTCTTGGTTCATTGGTGTCAATCACTCCTGTAAGTGGTCTGAGCATCTTTTATGGGAGTTGACTTACACTGCCTTATATCAGCCTGTATGGTAGTGTGACCCAAGGGTGTAACAATAGTACCCCCTTGTGACCTAAACCAGATATACATGTCTTTCACACTTGCACTTCTTCAATCTCTCTGAAGATGGATTAAGAAAACACTCGATGAGCTGAGACTTGTAATGAACCATTAATCTGCTTTATTTCACAGCACATAAATATAGAGAGCAAGGAGAAACTCAATTCCATAAAACAGAGCTAACCATACTTTTTGCATTCACATTTAATCAATTGTACATTTGATTGGCTCAAAAATCTGTTAAATTATGACATTTTTTGCCGCACAGACATGCTTTGGATTTAGATATCCCGAGTTGTGATGACTGTGCAACCACACTAATAGGTGACACTATTCACACACTAGATACAAATCTTTTAATTATATAGATTACTTGTGGTTTTGTCTAGGGAAAGTTAAGACAAAGTGAACCTCCTTCAGAGTAGATTAGTGAGGCTATATAGGTAAGGTATGGTGATCGGCAGCTTCTGCAGCCAGTCGGTGCAGAATACCCAACAACTGCCCATTTCATGTAGCCACAATGTTGATCTGGCTGATCTAGTTGAGCTTCCGGTCAGTCCCCAGGATGTTGATGATGGAGACCTTGGCAATGGAGCTGCTGTTGAAAGTCTTGGGGAGATAGCTGGACTTTCTCTTGTTTGAAGTGGTCATTAACTGATATGATGCAAATGTTACCTGCAAGATTGCTGTTATCAAGGTTGTGCTGTCAGCTAGCAAGGGTGGCTTCATTATCAAAGGAGTTGTGAATGGAACTGAACACTGTGCAATTGTCAGTGAACAGCGCCGCTCCAGATCTTATGATAGAGTTAAGGTTATTGATGAAGCATCCAAAAACTGTTGGGCGGAGGATACTTCCCTGAGAAACTTCTGCAGTAATGTCCTGGGGCCTCCAAAAATCACAACCATCTTCCTTTATATCAGGTATAGCACCATAAGAATATAAGAAATAGGAGCAGGAGTAGGCCATACAGCCCCTCCAGCCTGCTCCGTCATTCAATAAGATCATGGCTGATCTTCGACCTCAACTCCACTTTCCCGCCCGACCCCCATATCCCTTGATTCCCTTAGAGTCCAAAAACCTATCGATCTCAGTCTTGAACATACTCAATGACTCCACAGCCCTCTGGAGTAGAGAAGTCCAAAGATTCACAACACTCTGCGTGAAGAAATTCCTCCTCATCTCAGTCCTAAATGGCCGGCCCCTTATCCTGAGACTATGCCCTCTAGTTCTAGACTCTCCAGTCAGGGGAAACGATCTCTCAGCATCTAACAAGCCCTCTCAGAATCTTATATGTTTCATTGAGATCACCTTTCATTCTTCTAAACTCCAGAGAATATAGGCCCATTCTAATCAACCTCTCCTCATAGGACAGCCCTTTCATCCCAGGAATCAATCTAGTGAACCTTTGTTACACCGCCTCTAAGGCAAGTGTATCCTTCCTTGGGTAAGGAGATCACAACTCTACACAGTACTCCGGGTGTGGTTTCACCAAAGCCCTGTACAATTATAGTAAGATTTCCCCATTCCTGTACTCCAACCCCCACCACAGCAATAAAGGCCAACATACCATTTGCCTTCTTAATTGCTTGCTGTACCTGCATTGAAACTTTGTGTGTTTCGTGTACAAGGACACCCAAATCCCTCTGAACACCAACATTTAATAGTTTCTCACCATTTAAAAAATATTTCATTTTTCTATTCTTCCTATCAAAGTCAATAACCTCACATTTTCCCACCATTAACTGGAGGGTTTTCTCTTTGATCCCCATTGCCTTCGGTTTTACTTGGTACCACACTCAGTAGAATGTTCTTGCCTTTTTGTCAATTTTTTAAAATCCTAAACCACTTTTTAAGTTTTACTGGCCCACTCTCAAATAGGGCTCAGGATGCTCCCTGCTCTCCTACGAAATGGAATAGTCAGCCAGGACATATATTTCCCTGCATTCAGCCAGTGTTGCAGTATTGTACTTGACATAAATTGACATAATACTCCAGTACAGCAATTGATAATGGATAAAAGTACTCATAAAATTCTTTGTACGCACCACTACTGTAAATTGAGTAAGTGTTTTCTACAGCATCTTACTTATGAGAAGCATCTGTGTATCAAGCATTGGTGTAATATAAGTAGTAAGTTTACTTGGCAAGGATAGTTATTTGAAATGCATTTTTTTTCACTGCAGCTTGGTAGATTGCTGAAATAACAGGGTACCTTTGTCTGGTTATATAAATAGTGATTGTGCAGTTTGTATTCTATTTGCCCGAAAAATGTATAAAGAAGCATCTAGTTAAGGAGAGTAAGCAGGCAAAATAAATCTACTAGCAGCTGTTTAAGGTTCAGTTAATACTGGTACTTTTGAATCAATGCAAAGTAGTTTTGGGAATGCAGCAACACAAAAAGTATCAATACCAGGCCAGAATCCGATGCCTACCTATACTGAAGCTAGTGTCACTCTCTCCAAGAGGCACCATAATGAGCACTTGTGTAGATTGCTAACAGAAAGAATAGTTTCAAAGTTTATTCTGCCCATGTCATAAAAATGTTGTAAAGCTGCAAACATTTGGAGACTGTTTTATCATTATTTACATATATTTCCCACAAGTTGTTAGCATGCAGATGTTCAGGAAAAAAAACATTTTAGTCAATCTCCAGCTTTATTTATGTTGCCGGATTTCACAGGATGAGTTCTCAAGGGCTCAGAAACCATGGCAGATCTAGACTCAGATATCGTGTTGTTATAAGTAGGCTTCAGTGATATCACTTTAGTATAGTTAGGACCAGTATGGTGCCTGGGATTTTCCATCAAGGACCTTTTTAGTCGAAAAATAACAAACCCACAGTGAAAGCGAAGTACTGTATTGTTTAATTTTTATTGCTCTGTAGCTGAAGACCCAGTCCATACTGGTGAGCAGGAAAAGACCTTGAGATAGAAAATGGTTTAAACCCATTTTTAGGCGCTGCGCTCAGCATGTGAGACCAATCACATGAATGCGACTAAGGCCCCAAATTGGTCGACCTGATTAATTTAAATAAAATAGGCAGGCTGCCAATTCTACTCGCATTGCTCATTGGCAGCGCGTCTAATGGGGGTGTCAATATCATGCGTTGCTGATGCCATTTAAAGGGACCCGCACCTCTTAAAGGGGAAGTGCCCTTTGGCTGCAGGCAACTGTCCCTGAAGATTGTCGATAATGGCAGGCACAGGAGAAGTTGCAAGGGCACTGTGTTTTTCTGACCTGCATTGGAGTTATTGGTGGAGGAGATCGGCAGGAGGAAGATAGCAAGGAATGCTGCCTGGCATGAGTGGGCAGAGGTGGCAGAGCGGTTGAGCGCCAGAAGCATCGCTCCTAGCTGAAATGCCGAAAAAGTTCAATGGCTTCACAAGGCCAGCTAAGGTAAGCCACCTAATCTGTATCTCTCATCACTCTTTACATAGCCCACCACTACCTGCCGCCCAAGCACTCACAAACCTTACCTCCCCCACTTCCCACCACTCTCCTCCAATCACTGCAGCACACTTCACTCCACCTCCTTCTGCTCCTACTGCAGCGCTCTGCACCTGCTACTCCCCTCACTGTTACTTCCCTCACCTCCTCACACCTCTGTCACCTTTCACACACCAGCAACATTATTCTACCCTGGCATGCACATCCTCAAAACGTCTCACTAGGCTAACAGTAACACACTCCCTTCTTTCTTGCACAGCAGTTTTGCATGCAATAACAGGAAGCAAGCAATTACATGAGAAGGGGCACACTTGAAGAACAAGTTATGGATGTTGTAGGCAGGGGGCACGTCAGGAACATGGCATCTGGCAAGGCTGGAGGACAAGTCCCGCAGGGTTTTACACCATCTTTCCCTTCTCACTTAAGCCTCACTTCACACACTGTGCATGACAAATTGCTGCTGCTTTCAGAAGCCACTCATCTGTTTCTGCTTACCTATGCCATTGAATGCTAACCCATTTTAGATCCAGAAGCTCCACACAGCCCTCAGGGAGTAGAAAAAGAAGACGGCAGCACTGCAGAAGAGAAAACATCACTCGACCGTACACTTGCAGACACCAGTTCAGAGACCAGCACTTTGCATTCTTCTGAGAGTAGACTAGTGGGGTCTGCACGTGGAGATACACCCAGCACTAGTGCACAGGAGCAAGGCAGGGGGATAGGATGGTCCAGGAAGCAGCTCGGCGGAGGGAATGCTCGCATCTGAGCCCTGCTGCATATGCCATGTGAAATGCATATGTCAGCCTCCATGGATGCTAATGAACTGATGATGCCTCATGAAGAGTGTATCAGTGACCTGCCAGATAGCCGTGTGCACAGCAAACTGACTGATGTTGCTAATGCGACCAGAAGCAGTTTGGAAGGAGCCAGAGGCATAAAAGTTTAGAGGCACAGTGACCTTCCTTTCCTCAGGCAATCCAGTGCATGTCCTGGTTTTGGGCTCCAATTCTTGCTCCAAAAGGTGACATAGGTATTTGACTGTCGCCAATGTTGAAACACAGCCGTCTTACCCACTGCTCCTCTGTGAGGTTCAGGTATGATGTTCTGTTTCTGAAGACTTGCATTCTGTAAAGCATCCTTCACACTCTTGCAGCCTGTGCAGGTCTTTGCTACCTTCCTTGCCACTGCTCTTTCTCCTGATTTCGGAGACTTAAGGGTAAGCCCTAGCAGTGTTCCCATGTTCAGCAATTGAGAACAAGAAAATGCTGTGAAAACATCCTGGCTCTTCACAAACTCTCAGTTCCAAAGTATCTCACAAACAAACAACTGCCAAAACAGCCAAATACTTGTCTCAAAAACAGCCCAGAGGCCGGAAATGACTAACCAGATACTTACCTTAATGGAGGTGAGGACCCCTTTAAATACCTTGTGAAGGCTGCTTGCCGACTGTTCTTACCATGATTTTCTGGGGTTTAGGCACACATGGACACCCTTTTCTAAAAAGGGTCCAGATTCAGGTGCAGGACCCTTATTAACATATTTAAATGATGCCCTGGTGGCAGCCAAGGTCGGCAATTGAGTGCCTGAAACATTATGGTTTCTGGCTCACTTCTGACATGGAACAATGCGCTGCAAAATTTCCCTTTGTAGTGACCATTTTGGACCCAGAAAGCATGTGAAGTGCATACCAACTTCTACCCCATTACCTAGTCCACCAGGCATTCAGGCTCATATTCACAACCCTCCCCCCTCCCCCATCAGATCACCAGAAATGTACTGCAGTGGTCACCATGACTGTGCTGTTCTATGCAGCATGGTCTGGTTTTCTTTATTGGGAACAACAATGGGGCTGTGCACACATTCTATAATATATAAACTACAATGCTCACTGTGCTCAAAGAACTGGCTGTTCTCAAGTTATTATCTAGGGTGTGATATTAATTGTTGAATTTGGGAAGTGTTAACCTAAATTCCAGCTATAAATGCTTCCCATTCCTCCTCCATTAGCAGGCCCTCTTCAGGCCTTCTGCTTTGTCTTTAGTCATGGAGGTGAATCTGGTTAGGCCCAAACAGGCAAGTGGCACCTGATTGATGCCCGCAGCTCGCCAGAATTATGATAATGAGGCCCAAGGATGAATTTAGTTTGGTTTTCGGGCCTCTTTGTGATGATGTGTCACTGCTGCGCGCTGTCAAAATTGCTCCCAGTTTGGGACACTAACAAATTTAGGCCCCAGAGTCAATATGGGACATGAATATGTGTGTGTCCAATAAAAGGGGGAGTTGGCATGTAATGCATTGCAAGGGCATATGAAATGGGAGTTGCAGCTGAGGAAGGTTGATGCCTAGCAGGATTCTGATGGGAACTCCAGTGTTAGTGAACTTCTGTTGACAGAAAGTTCTGCACAATGGGCATTACTGCTGCACAAATACTTGATTTAATGGGAGGCGGATGAACAGGAGCAGAGAAGGACTGCCAAAGATGTCAGATAGTGCCAAAGGTGTTCAGATCTGCTGTTTTGCCACTCATCGTATTCACAGGAACAGCTACCTGGTAATGACAGAATGGCATTGCCTCCACAAGCTGAGATCTAGCAGTGAGACAGTTATGGACAGTGACTTCTGCTTCAGGGACACCTGCAGACAACCACCTACATAAGGATGGCACTGCCAGTAGCCATCAAGGTGACCATGACTGCGTTTTTTAGGTTTCCAGTTCTTTCCAGGCTAGCACATGGCACATCAGCAGTATCAGCCAATTTGCTGCTCGTGGAACCTGCCTCAAACAGGTGACTGATGCTTTATTCAGGAGGGTCAACACCTTTATCTCCACTGACCTGCAACAGTAGCAAAATAGGGCCACCCAATTCCACTAGAGTTGCTGGCATGCCTAAGGTACAGCAGGTGATTGATGGTACCCTTATGGCCATTCATCCCCCTAATGATAACGCAATGCCGTACATGAACAGAAAGGGATTCTACACTGTCAGTGTACAGTTAGACAATGACCATGAGCACAGTATCAATGCCCACTTACCAGATAGTTCCTGTGATGCTTTCATTTTAAGGTAATCATCTGTGCCAGGCTTAGTTGAAGGTGAAAGGATTCAGGAAGGATGGCTTCTGGGAGAGCAAAGCTATCCTCTTCAGCTCTAGGTAATGACTACATTCTGGCAGCCACAGACAGAAACAGAACATGAAGATGATGAAGTCCATGTAATCAACAGAATCATCATCATTGCCATCTTGAAGCAGTACTTCAGATGACAACTCCATCTGAAGCACCAGGGCTGGAGTGCAGTGAACTTAGCACTTGCTAAAATCGCACTGGACTGACCTTGCAAGATTTATTTATGCATTGTGAGCCCTTGGCCCATATTAGGCCTGGTACTGGGATCTTATTAAAACAGGGGGAGGATAGTCACTTAATGGTAAATAGCTGCTTTGGGGAAAAAACTGTTTCAGTCTTTTGTAATTCTAGCCAAAGCTGCATGGTACAAAAGAAATAGTTGGTAAAACCCATAGGAGGGTGAAATAAATGTGGAAGCAGGAAGTGGATCAAGTGATGAAATGAATGCCCTGCATGATGGCTTGGCGAAGTAAATGTGCTGCTGTATGAGATGAGTGTGAGGAGGATTGTCCTGTTTAATACATTGGAACACCATCCCCAGAGGACAGTAGTGTAGCATACATGGCAGAAGGTGTCAGGCAGGCTCAGTGCTGTGTACAGAGCCTGAAAATAGATGCAGAAGAACATGGCACACCTAAAGGAAGCTGCCAAACAGTATAATATATCATGGACCAAGTATGCATGCCACAAATGTTGCCTGTCAACCTATTTCACATTTACTTTTCTTATTTATCATGCACGCCCGTACTCGAGCAGGGTACACATTCAAGATGCAACTTACAATTGACAAACATATCTTCAAAGGGTTTCATACATAAAATCAACTTACCTGCATGATGCATCATCACTTGCACAAAAGCTGCAGGCTAGCATATCTACTGTCATTTGATCATCATAGTTGCTGTATAACTTTACCACCCAATAAAGCATAAGCAGGGAATGGGTGGAACAGGAGAATGGCCTGCAGCCAAGACCAGAGCAAGATAACGATGAATCAGAAGAAATTGCTGCTGAAGCACCTTTGCAGGCAGCAAGAGCAATACATCAGGCTCTCGTTGACAAGATATCCGCCCAATGCAGGAACAGTCCTCTACATCTGCACAATGAAGTGGTGAAATGCATCCTCACCAGCATTGGCCACTGCACAAAATCAACTGCCATAGATCTCATTCCTTTAATTTACTATTACCTTAATCTGCAACATCCCGAGAAAATTCTTTGACACAGTTGAAATAAATTGCAACCAGATTTATTATCCTGTAACTGACTTATGTAAGTTTTAAATTATTTTCGTGGAGCCTGGAGGAGCCTGGTACGTGATTGAAAACCTCCTCCCAGGAACTTGCCTTTCTGCCAGTCGGGCAATCTCTATCGCCCGATATTGCGTCGGCCTGAATCCAGTGAGCTGCATCGGGATGTGTATCTGCAGTGGGCAGCTCACCGGTTCTATTTAAATGCGACCCAGGCCTTAAAATGGCTCCAACTTTTCTTCCGGTGTGGCATGGTCGGCAGCCTGAAAATTACCATCTATCCTGGAGTGAGAAGGGGGAATCGGGGAAGGAGGAGATTTTCATTCACTTTATGAATAAACATTTTCAGTCCACTCGACCCACATGCATTGTTTGTGCACCTAGGGCAAGAAAAGGCATCCTTTCCTCCAGATGGTTTCATCCCCACATACCTATCATTCCTGGGAGAGGCCAAACAGAGACCTGTAGCCAGTTCAGGAGTCCTCTGTCAAAAGTTCCTCTCCGACCCCTGGAAGACCAGGCAAGCCCCAAGAATTTTAATGTGTCATCTCCTGATGTACTCTTCCCTGCACAAATACATGGGTTTAAATTCCTCCTTAAGTCATTGATTGGATATTCAATTAGCAAAGATAGATAAGATTGATTTGGGTGTGTTTATTGAAGTTGTTATCATGAAAGGTAATCAAGCATTAGGATGGATCTTGATAAAATCTGATAATCATTTCACGCAGGTTACTTTAATGCGTGAATAAGATCATGTTTAGAATATTGTGTGCAAATATTTGTGATATGTTGCAGAAAGTTCAGAGAAAAGCAGCAACAATCATTGCAGGACTTGGGGATTTAAGTTGTGAAGTGAGAGACTCACAAAATTGAACTTGTTTTTTGTTGGAGAAAAGAAGATTTGAGAATGGACAGAATTTAGGTTTTCAAAATGATGCAAAATATATTTAATGTAAGTTCTTTAACTTAGGCTGTGATCACAAGCTAATGAAAGTGGGTTCAAAATTAAGAAACCTCAAACAAGACTAGACCTTGATCCGGCCCAGAATTTCCTGGGTCGCACTTACATAAGAACATAAGAACTAGGAGCAGGAGTAGGCCATATGGCCCCTCCAACATTCAATAAGATCATGGCTGATCTTCGACCTCAACTCCACTTTCCTGCCCGATCCCCACATCCCTTGATTCCCTTAGAGTCCAAAAATCTATGGATCTCAGCCTTGAATATATTCAATGACTGAGCATCCACAGCCCTCTGGGGTAGAGAATTCCAAAGATTCACAACCCTCTGAGTGAAGAAATTTTTCCTCATCTCAGTCCTAAATGGCTGACCCCTTATCCTGAGACTATGCCCCCTAGTCCTCTCAGCATTTAACCTGTCAAGCCCTCTCAGAATCTTACGCAGAAATTGCGCCATTCTTCTAAACTCTAGTGAATACAGGCCTAATCGACCCAATCTCTCCTCTTACAACAGTACTGCCATCCCAGGAAACAGTCTGGTGAACCTTCACTGCACTCCCTCTATGGCAAATATATCCTTTCTTAGGTAAGGAGACCAAAACTGCACACAATGCTCCAGGTGTGGTCTCACCAAGGCCCTGTATAACTGCAGTGAGACATCTTTGCTCCTGTACTCAATATACGGAACATCACTGTTGTTTTCATCATGATTGATGGGTCATACCATCTTCAAAGAAACTGCTTGACCCTTCTTAAAGCTCAGGAATATCCTGATGTTCAGCAGCTGTAGCCATTGTGCTGCTGCACGCATTGGGGGTGACAGAGTTCATTAAGCAATGCCTGAGAAATTGTTTCTTATCAAGAGTTTCCCAAGAGCAGTGGTTGACCAACCAATTCTTTTAAAATGACATCATAGTTGCATATAGTGTAAATTACCAATCGTACTATATAGTATTTTGCTCATGTTTCTACTGTGAGTCATTCTATTTGTAACTAAATCTGGACTGTAGTTTAGCCTGTACAAAGTGGTCTAGTTTTATGCCTTCTAAATTGACAGGAGATGTATGTGTTCTCCAGTGAGCAATTTATCACGACTGGGGTTAATTGTTAATCTCGGCTATGTTTAGTGTGGCAGAGAGTAAAACATGCAGGTATCAGTTTGTAAAAGATGTAATCTGCTTATGGAACCTATTGTCAAGCAACTCAAATAATGGATAGGTGTTGGAGCATAACATGGAGATCAGAAGAGTTTTATCTCCATATATGAGAATGTGCGAAATAGGCTTCCAGCAAAACCAATTAATGTTATGTTGATTCACTTTTCTAAAAGGACTTAGTTAAATATTTAAGAATGATATTGAAGATTAAGGATACATATCAGTGATGAAGTTCTCTATGAACCACCATGGCCAGGAAATTCCATGATGTTTCCCACTCCACTGGTGTTACTTTGCCAGAAGTGCTGCGGAAAACCCCGCTTCCATATCCTGGAGTAGTGGATGTTTTTGGCAGAGGAAAGTGAAGCCTGATGGTTCTTGATGTGATCCAGCTAGATCTGGTGATGGATGGTTAAACCAGTTGTGTGCTAGATACACTTATAACCGCGCCTCTTGGACTTGAGGGAGTGAAGATGGGGAGCAATACTGTGAGGATGACCGGGATGGGAAGTGGAGGTGAGGGAGTGGTTGAGTAAATCGACAGCTGCAAAAGTATATACACTGTGGTAGCTCATCTCTTCACAATCAAAGCTAAGTGTAAGCTATTTTTTTGTCTTTTCTATTTATTTTGCCACGAGGAAAGTTTAAGACTTCATGCCCCGGGCTCGCCCTCCCCCTTCCCTCCTGCAAGACTCTCCCAAAATCTCCTCCCAGCGACTTACCTTGTGGTCGGTGACTGTTCCTTTGGTACCACCCAGCAGCCTCTTGCTGCCTGAAATTTCACTCCCCCTTACCAACCAGCTGTTGATTTCCACCCGTTTTGGGCATACAGGTGTCTGATATCATGCAGCTGAGGCCCTGGAGTTAAAATCACCCAGGCTTTATGCTGCCGAGGTCGGGGGAGGGGAGGGGGTTGGCGCTCACTTTCCCCCCCTCCCCCCCCCTCCCCCCCCCCCCCCACATGATTTGCGCTCCCAGTTAAAATCGGGATTATTAGTGTCAGAAGATGGCTCGCTAGTACTGGGTGAGTGACAGGATATAGCATGGTCTTAAAAGGTACTTTTAAGTTTCATAAGTTCTGACACGTTTGTCCATTTGAAAGTAACCTTGAAAATGATCCAAGTGACGGAATGTATTACCTTGTTTGGTCACTAATAATTGTGCCCACTTACATGGGATTTGCTTTGTGAAAATTAAGATATAATAAGACTGGGTTTGGCTCCCCTAACCTAAGAAGGAACCAAAAGAATGGAAGAGGAAAGGAAGAAGGAAAGTGAGAGAGAAAAAAGGTTCAGGCAATGATTTAAGAAGGATTTTGAGAAAGAACATTTGGAAAATGATCTCCAAGCATGGAAAATATTAAAAGTAGAAGTTGGAAGATTAAGTGATACAAGTGACATCTGACACAAGCAAACTTGTCCAGTCTATTACAACTTTTAATTAATTGCTCAAGTGTGAGAGTAAAATAGCAGTACAATAGTACAGAGAAACACATGCATGCAATCTAGGATAAGAGGAAGGCAGCTGAAGAAATAAGGCAACTTACTCCAGAGGTGAAGTTGAGCATTCCAAAGGAAATCAAACAGCCGATTCCACAAAGTTGATCTGGACGGACAAAGATTATGTTTGTGCTCATATCACAGATAGATAACCCATATATTTGAAAATATGTGGTACCTTATCAAAGGCCTTTTGAAAATCCAAATATATTACATCTACTGCATTACCCTTGTCCGCCCTTTCTGTTACTTCTTCAAAGAATTCAGTAAGGTTGATCAAGCATGACCTTCCCTTTTGAAATCCGTTCTGACTACTCCTTATTATATTTTCAGTTTCTAGATGTTTTTCTATTACATCTTTGAGTAAAGATTCCATTATCTTTTCTACCACTGACTTTAAGCTAATTGGTCTTAATTAGTTCCCTGGACTAGTTCTATCTCCCTTTTTAAATATAGGAATCACATTAGCTGTCTGCCAGTCCACTGGCACTATTCCCTTTTCTAATGAATTTTTATATGTATGTAATAGTGCCACTGGTCTCTCTCCCCTAACTTCTTTTAATATGTATGGATGCAATCCATCTGGACCAGGAGTTTTATCCTCTCTAAGTTTGATTAGTTTATCAATTATATCTCTCCTTTCCATCTTAAATGTCTTTATATCTTTTTTGATCTCTTCTTTTAATGTCATGCCCTCCATGTTAGTCTTCCTGGCAAAGACTGAGGCAAAGTAATTATTTAATATTTCTGCCAATTCGCTGTCATTACCTGTAAGTTTATCGTGTGTATCCCTTAGGCCCTATCCCTATCCTGATTTTTCTTTTTTTATTCATGTGTCTGTAGAATACTTTACTATTTCTTTTTGTATTCCTTAATAATTTAATTTCATAGTTTCTCTTTGTCTTCTTAATTGTTTTTTTACTTCTTTCCTAACCTTTTCATATTCCCTTTTGTCATCCTCTCCTTTGTTGTCTATGTCCTTAGTTTATGCCTTTTTCTTTAGTTTCAATTTTGCCCTTATTTCTTTATTCATCCATGGTGTGCCATTACTGGCTAGTTTGTTCTTACTTTTTAGTGGGATATATTTCTCCTGGACTCTATTGATCACTGTGTTAAATGTTTCCCTCTGCTGTTCTATATCTTTGTTCATCAGTAAATTTTCCTGTTTATTTTCCCTGGCTCCATTCTCATCTCCTGAAAATCAGCTTTTTTCTGATTTATTACTTTTGTCTTTGTCTTACTAATGTTTTCTCAATCTTTATCTTAAACTTTTTTATGTTGTGATCACTATTGCCTAGAAGTTCCCCAACGCTTACTGCTGTTATCTGTTCTAGTTCATTTCCCATTACTAGATCCAGCAGTGCTTCCTCTCTTGGGCTTTTTACATACTGGGTAAGACAGGACTCCTGCACACATTGTAAAAACTCTATTCCCTTTACCCCTTTACCGACCTCTTCTTGCCAGTTTATTTGGGGATAGTTAAAATCTCCCATGAATATTATTCTATGTCATTTACTCATTTCACGTATTTGCTTACATATTTCTTTCTCCACCTCCTTTAGGTGGACTTTAGTATATCCCTATAAGCATGATTGATCCCTTCTTATCTTTTATTGCAACTCATATGATTCTTTTTCTATCCTTCTGTTAGTTATGTCTCTTTTTTTCTACTGCCATTATGTTGTCTCTAATCAGTACAGCTACTTCACCCTCCATTTCTTCCTTCCCTATCCTTTCTGATTATGTTATAACCTGCAATACTTAGTTGCCAGTCCTGTTCTATATGTGGCCATGTTTCAGTTATTCCTACGACATCTGGTTCTTCGCCATGGATTATTGCCTCCAGTTGCCCCGTTTTAATTTGGACGCTGTGTACCTTACTGTACATGCAGTTTAATTAATCTTTAATCGTTGTTCCTTTTACTTTATCTTTAATAGTCCTTTTATACTTCTGTTTTATAACTGTATTTGTTCCTTGACCGTTTATATTATCTTTATTCCTTACACAGGTCTGACCTTTACACTCATCTCCTGTTTCTTTTATCTTTAAGCTTTTGTTATTGCTACCAGATCCCTCCCCCCATCTTGCTAGTTTAAAGCCTTATCCATCGCCCTATTTATCCTTTTCACCAGGACTCTAGTTCCATTCTGGTTCAGGTGGAGTCCATCCCAGTGGTACAGCTCCTTCCTGTCCCAGTACTGGTGCCAGTGTGCCGTGAAATGGAACCCCTCCTTCCCACACCACTCTTTCAGCCACACATTCACCTTTATGATCTGCCTATCCCTATGCCAATTAGCACGTGGCTTGGGTAGTAATCATTAGATTACCACCCATGAGGTCCTGCTTTTTATTTTAGTTCCTAGCTTCAGATATTCCCATAGCAGAACCTCCTCCTTGTTCTTCCTTATGTCATTGGTGCCGAGATAGACCACAATAACTGAATCTTTCCCCACCCTTTCCAAGTTTCTCTCCAGTTGCTACGAGATATCCTTTACTCTTGCACCAGGCAGGCAACGCACCCTCCTGGACTCTCGGTTGCAACTGCTGAGGACATATTCCCTATGTAGTGGTTAGGATTAAGCATTCACTAATATCTTACATTTATTGTTTAGGCAATTTAGGGAGCCATTTTGCAACAGATCCCACAAGCAGCAGTGAAGATGTGTACCAATTAATCTGTTATTTGTTGTTTTGGTTGAGGGAGCAATGTTGGCAGTGATACTGTGAGAACTCCCTGCTCTTCTTGAAATAGTGATCTTTCATTTCTATCCGAACAACCACCAGAAGAGGCAGATAGAGACTTTGTTTAACAGTGCAGCACCCCCCTCAGTCATATACTGGAGTACTAGCCTAATATTTGTGAAGCAAATTTCGTCCCATGTATCTCCTACTTCACATTTAAGATTACTGGTATGATTCAAGTACAGATTAGGGAAAATGGAATGGTTGAAGAGACATGCATACTTATTCTAAGAATACTGAAACAAAGAGCAATACTGTTGGTAGATACAAGAAAAGGAACTTTCATCATATTTTTGAATAAGAGTTGTATTGTCAGCTATAAGGATGTATATCTCTTCCCTGGGGTGCTCCATTGAGGTAGCAGAAAAAAGAATTTCAAGTGAATCTGTTAAATATTTGAATCCAAATACAACACATAAATAAGCCTAATTTTAAGGCATTTATTACATACTCTGATCACAGATATTTATATTCGAGCTGCGGTATGAAATGCTCCCTTTTTATTGAGTAGGACTTGTGTGATCATTCAGGTAAAAGCTCATACTGTAGCGCAATGTGTTACATCTTTTACTTACTTGATTGGGTACCTGATTGATTGGTTACCTGATTGGTTACTTGATTTGATTATCTTGATTGGTTATCTTGATGTTATGGGGGCATTGTTGACACTTGTGATACCGCATAGCAACCAAAGTGATCACTGATTACTATGCTGTGCATCATTACTATTTCTGTCCAGCACTGCAGATAGGAAATTTTATAGTGAAACAGATGGGATACTTTGCCAGTCCTTTGAATTGTCAGAGAAAGTCATCGGTAGAACAAGTTCTTCTAAGGGGCAAGGTCTATCTATAGGGGGTATTCCCTTTCCAGGGTACAGGATGGATAAGGTACTTGCTTCTTTAATTAGCAAAACAAATTTAAGTCCTTAAAGTTTTACATTTTTGACAATGTTTTTAAAGGAAAACAAATGTAATCCTCAATTTAACTCTTATTATCCAAGAAGCTTTTTCAGGTAGTATTATATTTTGTTCTCCTTCATGCATTATAAGAGAATATATCATGGCAGAAATCTGTAAAAGCTTTTCTAACTATCCTTCTTATGTTGTTTTTCTGGCTATCATTCAGCTATTACTTACACACATAACATTCGGCATATTTCTGCCCACTTTCAGGGATGACATTTGGTGTCATAATTTTAAATTCTTATTTAGCTATAAAAGTCAAGTTTCACCACTGACAGCTATACAATGACCCATGATACCTTCTCCTGCAGCAGGATTTAGTCTCATGTAAAATATGTCATACTTTTAAAAGAGACTGTGCTCCACTGGTTATCGTCCTTCAGCCACACAGAATCGGTAGGCACCCAGGTTTATGATCTTCCTAGACATTCCAACTAGAGGAAATCTTCATGAAACATTTGGAATGTTGCTGTACATAGGAACCAGAACAAGTCTTCTCTCTTGTAGAGCATTGTTTCATGTTATAGGATACAACACTGTGCTGTTTTGCCTCTAAATTGGAATTGAGGCACTGTGATTAGGCAATGGAAATTCCTTCATGTGCCACATATCAGCAGGGCATATGCAATGTAAGTTGCATAACTCTGCCACTTTTATTTCTATTACCTTACTTTTTACACCGTAACATTTTTGCTGTGTAGATACAGTATTTTTGCATGTTTCTTTAACAAGTTCTTTCCATCATGACCATGTATATCCTGTGCTACAAATTTACAGTAATATTCATGCCTTACCTTTCTGCTCTTTTTCTGGACTGCCAGTTAGGTCCCATGGGTCCTTGACACTGTTTTCTTTGGTAACATATTGACGTGCTTGTTATTTCTTTTTGCATATCTGGATAACTATTCTTGTGTTTCTCTAGAAGAGAGGTTACAGAATCAGGTAGGTAAATCTGTTGTTTTAATTTGGCATTCAGCTAATTTCCTCAAATATTGTGCTCTCCATAGCTGGATTAATACATTTTTTGATATTTATGCCAATTCATTGTCTCATTAGATGCTTGAGACACATTAAAGAACCATTATTACAACAAGAACAATAACAACTTGTATTTATATAGCACCTTTAATGTAGTAAAATGTCCCAAGGCACTTCACAGGAGCGATTTTCAAACAAAATTTGACACCGAGCCAAATAAGGAGATAATAGGACAGGTGAACAAAGGCTTGGCCAAAGAAGTAGGTTTTAAGGAGCATCTTAAAGGATGAGAGAGAGGTAGAGAGGCGGGAGGGAATTCCAGAGCTTAGGGCCGAGGCAGCTGAAGGCACGGCCGCCAATGGTGAAGCAATTAAAATTGGGGATGCGCAAGAAGCCAGAATTGGAAGAGCGCAGAGATCTCAGAAGGTTGTAGAGCTGGAGGAAGCTACAGAAATAGAGAGGGATGAGGCCATGGAAGGATTTGAAAACAAAGATGAGAACTTTAAAATGGAGGCGGCCCCGGTCCAGGAACAATTGTAGGTCAGCGAGCACAGGGGTGATGGTCCGAGTTTGGATATGGGTAGCGGAGTTTTGGATGAGATCAAGTTTATGGAAGGTGGAAGATGGGAGGCTGGCCAGGAGAGCATTGGAATAGTCAAGTCTAGAGATAACAAAGACATGGATGAAGGTTGCAGCAACAGATGAGGTAAAGCAGCGGCGGAGATGGGCGATGTTACAGAGGTGGAAGTGGGTGGTCTTGGTAATGGAGCGGATATGTGGTTGGAAGCTCATCTCAGGGTCCAGTAGGATGCCAACGTTGTGAATGGTCTGGTTCAGCCTCAGACAGTGGCCAGGGAGAGGGATGGAGTTGGTGGCTGGGGAACGGAATTTGTGGTGGGGACCGAAGACAATGGTCTCGGTCTTCCCAATATTTAGTTGAAGGAAATTTTTGCTCATGTCAGACAAGCAATGTGACAAATCAGAGACAGTGGAGGGGTTGAGGGAGGTGGTGGTGGGGTAGAACTGAGTGCCGTCAGCATACATGGGGAACCTGACGTGTTTTCAGATGATGTCGCCGAGGGGCAACATGTAGATGAGAAATAGGAATGGGCCAAGGATAGATCTTTGGGGGATTCCAGAAGTAATGGGTGGGAGCCAGAAGAGAAGCCAGAGAAACTCTGGCTACAACTGGATAGATAAGAATGGAACCAGGCGAGTGCAGACCCACCCAGCTGGACGATGGAAGAGAGGCGTTGGAGGAGGATGATGTGGTCAACCTGTCAAAGGCTGCAGACAAATCGAGAAGCTGAGGAGGGATAGTTTACCACGATTACAGTCATATAGGATGTAATTTGTGACTTTGATAAGGGCTGTTTTAGTACTGTGGCAGGGATGGAAACCTGATTGGAGGGATTCAAACATTGAGTTGCGGGGAAGATGGGCACAGATTTGGGAAGTGACAACACATTCAAGGACTTTGGAGAGGAAAGGGGCGGTAGTTTGCAAGGATAGAGGGATCAAGGGTGGGTTTTTTGAGGATGGGGTGATGACGGCAGCTTTGAAGGGGAGGGGGACAGTACCTGAGGAGATGAAACCGTTGACAATATCAGCTAACATGGGGGTCAGGAAGGGAAGGGTTGAGGGAATAGTAGGGCCTCATGGTCAAGATGAGATCAGAGAGGTCATGAGGGGAGAAAGGAGAGAAACTAGAGAAAGATGCGAGTTCAGGGCTAGGGCAAGGGAGAACCATAGGGGAAGTTTGGCTTGGTGGGCCAGGGGAAGGATGGGAAGTGGCAAAGGCAGGTGAACAACTGGTCTCAATCTTAGTGACCATCTTAATGATGGTCATACTTGTTGTTGGAGGTGAGGGTGGAGGAGGCCAGGGAGAGGGGTTTAAGAAGACAGTTTGTAGTGGAGAAGAGAAGCCGGGAGTTATCTTTGCATTCCAGGATGATTCAGCAGAGGAGAGTAGGACCCGATAGTGCTTCATGTGGTCCAGCCAGATCTGGCGATGAACGTTCAAGTCTGCGTCCCTTGGACTTAAGGGAGCCGGGATGAGGGCCGTACCAGGGGTGCGACCAGGGTGAGAGAGAGTAATGGTTTTAACGGGGACAAGGGCATCAAAGTTGGAGGTGAGGCTGTGATTGAGCAGATCGGTAGCTGCAGAAATGTTGTGGTGAATGGAGGGCCAAAGTCTAGACAGTTGGGAAACATTGCAAGTGAGAAGAAATTGCTCACGGAATAACGGTGAGCTCAACAGCACTCACTATTGTTAGTGGCAAAATGGAGGAGCAAGTTCCGGCGTTCGCACATGCTCATTGAAACGTGAAAATCTGGAACTTGCTCCTGCTGGTTCACCGGTAATATGACAGCTTTAAATTAAAGATATATCGCTGGCTGAAATCAGGGAAATCATTGAAAAAGTGCAAACTTGCTTATCTGCCCAACTGGAAAGTAATTAATTACACCACTAAACAGGTACGCTTAAAAGTACCAGGTCTAAACTAAGTTTTAACAGCACGGTAAGTCTTAATGATTAACTTTTAATTAACTTTTAAAAATGTGGAGTCTTATTACTCCTTATTTTAATAATTTTTGGTGATTAAAAATTTTTTATTTAAAAATTTAATTTTTTTTCCTTATTCAATTATTTCTTACCCTCTCTTTTTTCACTGTCTATAACTGTTTTTACCTTGATTTTAATGTTTCACATCCTGGGTTAATGTTCCAAGCCTGCATAGAATCAAAGACTCATAGAATCTTACAGCATAGAAGGAGACCATTCGGCCCATCGTACCTATGCCGGCTCTTTGAAAGAGCTGTCCAATTTAGTCCCACACCCCAGCTTTTTCCCCATTACTATGCAAATTAGCCCTCTTCAAGTACAGGTCCAATTTCCTTTTGAAAGTTCCTATGGAATCTGCTTCCTCCACCCTTCCAGGAAGAGCATTCCAGATCTTAACAGCCCACTGTGTGAAAAAACTTCTCCTCATTTCCCCTCTAATTCTTTTGGCAATTCTTTTAAATCTATGACCTCTGGGTAGTGACCCGCTTGCCAATTTGTTCTATCAAAACGCCTCGTTATTTTGAATACCTCTGTTAGCTCTCCCCCTATCCTTCTCTGCTGTAAGGAGAAAAATCCCAGCTTCCCCAATCTCTCCACATAACTGCAGAGAAAGTTAACGCAGTTTGTTAAAAATGCTGCGATCTGATTAGTCGAGGGGAGTGTATGATCCTCTTGCTTCTCTAGGGTCCTACCTAGCTACACTTGAGATGACGGTGGACTCCTCTCCGCTTCCTATTCGAGGAGGTGCCCGAAGAAAAGACCGCAGTAAGTTAGTGGGTTAGTATAAATCTATGGAATGGCGAGCGGTGTGGGTTCACCACTCTGAGCAATTTCTACCCCATTGGGGTTTGCTGCTAGTTTTTCATTGCTGTTAACCATCACATTCTCAGCAATTACACATTTTAAAACCTGATGGTCCCACAATTTCATTAGGTAGTTACTAATTATCCTGAAAAATACAGATTTCCGATTTTTCATTAAAAGAGGGAACTCTAGCCCATTGTGACCATAGGAATGTATATTATGAATGCAACTGACCATTGTAGAATAATGTGGATTCATATGCAAGATTTTTCAATAAATATCCACAGTGTTGATGATAACATTTCAGAGTAGGTCTTCCTCGAACTTTTTTTTCCATTTTTCAATTTACAGAAACGAAGAAAAGCACACACTTTGTGAAGTCTTATCTTATAGAGGTAGCTTAAGTGTGTATATGTGGGTTGACTGGGTTGCTTGGGATTCTAGGAAAGGGCTGCCTGGCACTTCTGGTGTTCTAGGTGGAATCTGTACATTACTATTACTGACTGGCATATGTCCTAAAGGTGTTTCACCCATATGATTGTTGTGTGGAGGGTTGCACTTGTCACGGGGAAATGCATCACTTGCAGCTCACAGTACAGTTACAAGTTACCAGGAGGGCTTGTTCTCTGGTAGGCTCAGGCCTGTGTCTGCAAGAATTGTGAGTCTCACCAAAAGTCCTGGACTGCCGACCAGAGTACATAAAAAATGGGGGCACCACCAGAAGAGTATGTGTGCCTTTCTGATGACAGTCCCCCAGCTATCAGCTGGAATTAGTGGGGTGTAATATACTCTCTGTGTTATACTGAGTTGTTCTCTTGTATTCTGCAGCAGGTGGTGGTTGTGAGGGTCTTCTTTCTTACCTTTCTCCTTTCCTTCTCTATTAGCTGGTGACACAGGCATCATTCTCTTTGATCTGGAGGCAAACATGAAGCAAAGGGCAGGGAAGTAAAGAAGTGAAGGTACAGTTCCTGGGCTACCAGCTCATGACAGAACTTTTGCAGTATGGCTGGGTATATGAAAAATTAATTGCTTTTCTCAATAGGGACATAAGGCGATTAATCCATTTGTCCAGGTCTCAGCTTGTCTGTTGTTTCGGATTGGTGGTGGTGCGGGTGGAAGGTGCAAAAGAAAGGAGCGAGACAAAGGAATTAGTTATGTTGAGTAGGATGTGATCAGAAGAGTGCAATATTCTGTTTTTTATTTTACTTTGGGCCTGATCAAATAGACCAAAATGATCCTTTCCAGTCCGATACAATCCTATGTTCCTAATATTTTATGTTTGACGCCGCCAGTCTCTATGCCATGGATGTCTGAATCCACTCTGATACTTACTGCTAGAGGTCCTTTAGCAACTGCAAAGAAGAGGAGGAAGGAAGTATCCTCTGCAGGTCCCTCATTGGAGGGGAATGCAAGGAACCTGTGAGGTTGCTCCACTGGGTTCTAATCCAACAGAGATGGGACCAATGTCCACACGGGGAGGTTAATTAGTGCTGCGGAGGAAGATTTAAACTAATTTAGCCGGGGATGGGCACCAGGATGAAACATTCGAGAGGAGAAACAAGGTGTACAGAGGACTGGGAGGGACAAGTATTTCTAGAGTAAAGAATAGATCAGAAATAGGAGGGATCAGGCAGGGGGCAAATGCAAGGTAGACTAAGATGAGTTTGGAGTGCCTGTGTGTAAATGCAGGTAGCGTGGTAAAAAAGGTTAATGAGCTGCAGGCTCAACTCATCACATGTGACTGATATAGTGCCAATAACGAGACCTGGCTCAAGGAAGGGGAGGATTGGGTACTTAATATTCCTGGCTACAAGGTATTCAGGAAAGATAGGGAAGGAAAGAAAGGAGGGTTGGGGGAGCATGTTTCAGTGGAGGAGCATTTCGGGAACAGTGATCATAATATCATTAGGATTAGAATAGTTATAGAAAAGGACAAGGCAAAATCAAATGTGAAAATGCTTAACTGGAGGAGGGCAAATTTCAGTGAGTTAAAAAGTGGTCTTGCCGAGGTGGAATAGAATCAAAAATTGGTAGGCAAAACAGTAATGGACCAATGGGAGGCTTTCAAGGAGTTAGTTTGGATACGGAGTAGAAATATTCACACGAGGGAGAAAGGAAAGGCATCCAAAGCTACAGCTCGCTGGATGACTAAAGATATAGAGATTAAAATGAAACAGAAAAAGGAGGCGTGTGATAAATGTAAGATTCATAATACAGTAGAGAACCAAGCTGAATACAGAAAGTACAGAGGAGATCTAAATAAGTGAATAAGAGGGGCAAAGAAAGTGTATGAGAATAGATTAGCGGCTAACATAAAAGGGAACCAAAAGTCTTTTATAAACATATAAATAGTAAAAGGGTAGTCAAAGGAAGGGTGGGACTGATTAGAGACAAAAAAGATCTTCTTGTGGAGGCAGAGGGCATGGCTGAGGCACTAAATGAATACTTTGCATCCGTCTTCACTAGAGAAGAGGAAGCTGCCATTGTAGCAGTAGAGGAGGTAGTAGTGAGAGGGTAGGATAAAAATAGATACAGAGGAGGTACTTTAAACATTGGTTGATGTTGTGTATATGGACTTTCAAAAGGCCATTTCATTTGATAAAGTACCACATAATAGACTTGTAAGCAAGATTAAAGGGACAGCGGCAATGTGGATACAAAACTGGTTAAGGGATTGAAAGCAGAGAATGGTGGTGAACAGTTGTTTATCACACTGGAGGGAAGTATACAGTGGTGCTAGCCAGGGGTCAGTATTAGGACCACTGCTCTTTGATATATATTAATGACCTGGACTCGGGTATACAGGATATGATTTCAAAGTTTGCAGATGACACAAAACTCAGAAATGTAGTAAACAATGTGGAGGATAGTAACAGACTTCAGGAGGGCATAGACAGACTGGTGAAATGGGCAGACACATGGCAGATGAAAAGAAGTGTGAAGTGATACATTTTGGTAGGAAGAATGAGGAGAGGCAATATAAACTAAATGGTACAATTTAAAATGGGGTGCAGGAACAGAGAGACCTGGGGGTACACTTCCACAAATCTTTGAACGTGGCAGGACAAGTTGAGAAGGCTGCTAAAAAAGCATATGGGTTTCTGGGCTTTATTAATAGAGGCATAGAGTACAAAAGCAAGGAAGTTATGCTAAACCTTTATCAAACACTGGTTAGACCTCAGCTGGAGGTATAATTGTGTTCAATTCTGGGCACCACACTTTAGGAAGGTTGTCAAGGCCTTAGAGAGGGTGCAGAGGAGATTCACTAGAATGGTAACAGGGATGACGGACTTCAGTTATGTGAGAGATTGGAGAAGCTGCAGTTATTCTCCTTAGAGCAGAGAAGGTTAAGGGGAAATTTGATAGAGGTGTTCAAAAATGTCAACGGTTTTAATAGAGTAAATAAGGAAAAACTGTTTCCAGTGACAGAAGGGTCGATATCCACAGGACACAGATTTAAGGTGATTGGCAAAAGAGCCTGAGCAGACATGAGGAAACATTTTTTTCTGCAGCGAGTTGTAATGATCTGGAATGCACTGCCTGAAAGGGTGGTAGAAGCAGATTTAATAGTAACTTTCAAAAAGAAATTAGATAAATACTTGAATGGAAAAAAATTTACGGGGTTATGGGGAACGAGCAGGGGAATGGGTCTAATTGGATAACTCTTTCAAAGAGCCGACATAGGCATGATGGGCCGAATTGCCTCCAGCTATGCTGTACCTACTATTATACTATGCTACGATGATTTCATGAATGAGTAAATGAAGGCCAGTCATCTGTGTTCAGAAAGAAGGAATTCCCACTCTGTCTAGTTGAATGCCTTCTTTGGGTGCAGGGAGATCACTAGGGCAGTGGAGTTAAGAACATGAGAGCATAAGAAATAGGAGCAGGAGTAGGCCATACAGCCCCTCGAGCCTGCTCCGCCATTCAATAAGATCATGGCTGATCCCCGATCCCCATATACCTTGATTCCCTTCGAGTCCAAAAATCTGTTGATCTCAGTCTTGAATATACTCAACGACTGAGCATCCACAGCCCTCTGGGGTAGAAAATTCTAAGTATTCACGACCATCTGAGTGAAGAAATTCCTCCTCATCTCAGTCCTAAATGTCCGACCCCTTATCCTGAGACTATGTACCCTAGTTCTAGTCTCTCCAGCCAGGGAAAACATCCTCTCAGCATTTACCCTATCAAGTCCTCCTAGAATCTTGTATGTTTCAATGAGATCTCCTTTCATTCTTCTAAACTCCTGAGAGTGTAAGCCCATTCTACTCAATCTTTCTTCATAGGACAAACCTCTCATCCCAGGATCAATCTAGTGAACCTTCGTTGTACTGCCTCAAAGACAAGTATATCCTTCCTTAGGTAAGGAGACAAAATCTGCACACAGTATTCTAGGTGTAGTCTCACCAAAGCCCTGTACAATTGCAGCAAGACTTCCTTACTCTTGAGCTCCAACCCCCTTGCAATAAAGGCTTACATATCATTTGCCTTCCTAATTGCTTGCTGTACCTGCATGTTAACTTTCTGTGTTTCATGTACAAGGACACCTAATTTGGGATTAGAGTAGACAGGGCTGATGGCCGGCGCGGACATGATGGGCCGAAGGGCCTCTATCCGTGCTGTATAACTCTATGACTCTATGACTCTATGACTCTAAATTCCTCTGAACACCAACATTTATTAGTTTCTCACCATTTAAAAAACATTACGTTTTTCTATTTTTCCTACCAAAGTGAATAACTTCACATTTCCCCACATTATGCTCCATCTGGCATCTTCTTGCCCACTCATCTAACCTGTCGATATCCCTTTGCAGACTCTTTGTGTCCGCCTCACAGCTTACTTTCCCACCTAGCTTTGTATCATCAGCAAACTTGGATACATTACACTCGGTCCCTTCATCTAAGTCATTAATACAGATTGTAAGTAGCTGAGGCCCAAGCACTAATCCCCACGGCACCCCACTGGTTACAACCTGCCAACCCAAAAATGACCCGTTTATTCCTACTTTCTTTTTTCTGTCCGTTAACCAATCCTCAATCCATGCTAATATATTACTCCCAATCCCCTAATCCCATGAACCCTAATCTTGTGTTAAAGTCTTTATATGGCACCTTATTGAATGCCTTCTGAAAATCCAAATGTACTACATCCACTGGTTCCCCTCTAGCTACCCTGTTAGTTACATCCTCAAAAAACTCTAATAGATTTGTCAAACACAATTTCCCTTTCATAAAATTGTGTTGACTCTGTCTGATCCTATTATGAATTTCTAAGTGCCCTGTTACTACACCCTTAATAATAGGTTCTAGCATTTTCCCTCCTACTGATGTGAGGCTAACTGGTCTATAGTTCTCTGTTTTCTCTCTCCCTCCTTTCTTGACTAGCGGGGTTACATTTGCTGCCTTCCAATCCACGGGGACCATTCTAGAATCTCAGGAATTCTGGAAGATCAAAACCAATGCATCCACTATCTCTAATTTTTCTAAAACTTTTTCTTTACTAATCTTTATTACTTTAAGCACCTCCCTCTAATTAGATCCTTGGTTCCCCACTATTTCCGAGATGTTTTTGTATGTCTTCTGCTGTGAAGACAGATACAAAATATTTTTTTAACATCTCTGCCATTTCCTTATTCCCTATTATATTTTCTCCTGTCTCTGCCTCTAAGGAACTTTTACTTTCGCTAATCTCTTCCTTTTTATATACTTGTAGAAGCTCTTACAATCTGTTTTTATATTTCTTGCTAGTTTACTCTCATATTTAATTTTCTCCCTCCATCAATTTCTTGGTTATGCTTTGCTGATTTCTAAAATCCTCCCAATCCTCAGGCTTACTACTCTTTTTGGCAACATTGTAAGCCTCTTCTTTTAATCTAATATTATCCTTAACTTCTCTAGTTAGCCACGGTTGGATCACTTTTCCTGTGGAGTTTTTATTCCTCAAGGGTATGTATATTTACTGGGAATTATGAATTATTTCTTTAAATGTTCACCATTGCTTATCGACCATCATATCTTTTAAACCAATTTCCCAATCTACCTTAGCCACTCGCCCCTCATACCTACATAATTGGCCTTGTTTAAATTCAAGAACCTAGTTTCGGACTTAATTACATCACTCTCAAACTCAATATGAAATTCTATCAGTTTATGATCACTCTTCCCCGGAGGATCTTTTATTATAAGATTACTAATTAATCTTGTCTCGTTATACAATACTAGATCTAAAATAGTTCATTCTCTAGTTGGTTCCTCAACATATTGTTCTAGGAAACTGTCTCAAGCGCATTCCATGAACTCGTCCTCAAAACTACTTTTGCCAATTTGGTTTGCCCAGTCTATATGAAGATTAAAGCCCCCATGATTATTGCATTACCCTTGTTACATGCTCCTCTAATGTCCAACACTATAACTACTGTTAGGGGACCTGTAAACTACTCCCACCAGTGTTTTCTGCCCCTTGCTATTTCTTAGCTCCACCCATACTGATTCTACATCCTGATTTTCTGAGCTAAGATCCTTTCTCACTACTGTCTTTCTCTCATCCTTTATTATCAGGGCTACCACTCCATGCCCTTCCCCCCCCCCCCCCAACCTTTTCCATTTTGCCTATCTTTTCTAAAAATCAAGTACCTTGGAATATTTAGTTCCCAACCTTGTTCACCCTGCAACCATGTCTCAGTAATAGCTACTAGATCAAACCCATTTATCTCTATTTGTGCCCTTAATTCATCTATCTGTTGTTGCTGTTGCAGTGTTTCATCATGTTGAGTTGTATATGGGTACTGTGCCTTATATAAAGTCTGTTTGTTCACTGTGGACTGTGTCCAGTCAGGGGCCAAAATCTTGGCCAGTATTTTGTAGCTGATGTCGAACAGGAATGTAGCTCTATAGGTGATATAACAGAAGATGAGGTCTTTGTCTTTTTCACGTATTGAAAGTATCAGGGAGGGTGCCCTTCTCTTCAACATGACGGAAGAGTTTCAAAAAGAGGGGTTTAGGTTGAGGCAGCAGGACCCCGTGTAGCTTTGCTGGGTATCTATCAGGTCCTTAGGCTTTCCTGGACGTGTATTGACACCTGGGGGGAAATTTTAACTCCCAAGAATGGTTGGATTGGGGGTGGGTGGGAAGTGAACATTACGGCTTTTTGGATTGCAACCGCAACCCGGTTCCAACACTCCCACTTGCAGGTTTAACGTCGGCGCGTTTGAATGCGTGCATGGAACGTACTCACCGAGGTCTCGTACCCAATTAGTGCCAGTGGGCAGATCGTTAGTGGGGCAATTAACATCATTAAGAGACGTCAAGTAGGTTTTTTTTAATTGAATGCAACCCAACTTCATATTTAATGTCTCCAGCACTGGTTCCCAGGGCGTCTGAATCTCGCCACTGAAACGGAGGCAAGATTGAGCCGCAGTTCACATGGGTATTTAATCTTGTGATCACCCTATCTGAATAAAAGCTCAGTTATTGCAGCTGGTGTCTCAGATCTCTCTGGCAATCGTTTGACTGAGAGTTCTTTTGTTGAGACTGAGAGTTCCTGTGTTGAGACTGAGAGTTCCTGTGTTGAGACTGAGAGTTCCTGTGTTGAGACTGAGAGTTCCTGTGTTGAGACTGAGAGTTCTTTTGTTGAGACTGAGAGTTCCTGTGTTGAGACTGAGAGTTCCTGTGTTGAGACTGAGAGTTCCTGTGTTGAGACTGAGAGTTCCTGTGTTGAGACTGAGAGTTCCTGTGTTGAGACTGAGAGTTCTTTTGTTGAGACTGAGAGTTCCTGTGTTGAGACTGAGAGTTCCTGTGTTGAGACTGAGAGTTCCTGTGTTGAGACTGAGAGTTCCTGTGTTGAGACTGAGAGTTCCTGTGTTGAGACTGAGAGTTCTTTTGTTGAGACTGAGAGTTCCTGTGTTGAGACTGAGAGTTCCTGTGTTGAGACTGAGAGTTCCTGTGTTGAGACTGAGAGTTCTTTTGTTGAGACTGAGAGTTCCTGTGTTGAGACTGAGAGTTCCTGTGTTGAGACTGAGAGTTCTTGTGTTGAGACTGAGAGTTCTTTTGTTGAGACTGAGAGTTCTTTTGTTGAGACTGAGAGTTCCTGTGTTGAGACTGAGTGTTCCTGTGTTGAGACTGAGAGTTCCTGTGTTGAGACTGAGAGTTCCTGTGTTGAGACTGAGAGTTCTTTTGTTGAGACTGAGAGTTCCTGTGTTGAGACTGAGAGTTCCTGTGTTGAGACTGAGAGTTCCTGTGTTGAGACTGAGAGTTCCTGTGTTGAGACTGAGAGTTCCTGTGTTGAGACTGAGAGTTCTTTTGTTGAGACTGAGAGTTCCTGTGTTGAGACTGAGAGTTCTTTTGTTGAGACTGAGAGTTCCTGTGTTGAGACTGAGAGTTCCTGTGTTGAGACTGAGAGTTCTTGTGTTGAGACTGAGAGTTCTTTTGTTGAGACTGAGAGTTCCTGTGTTGAGACTGAGAGTTCCTGTGTTGAGACTGAGAGTTCTTTTGTTGAGACTGAGAGTTCCTGTGTTGAGACTGAGAGTTCCTGTGTTGAGACTGAGAGTTCTTTTGTTGAGACTGAGAGTTCCTGTGTTGAGACTGAGAGTTCTTTTGTTGAGACTGAGAGTTCCTGTGTTGAGACTGAGAGTTCCTGTGTTGAGACTGAGAGTTCTTTTGTTGAGACTGAGAGTTCCTGTGTTGAGACTGAGAGTTCCTGTGTTGAGACTGAGAGTTCCTGTGTTGAGACTGAGAGTTCCTGTGTTGAGACTGAGAGTTCTTTTGTTGAGACTGAGAGTTCCTGTGTTGAGACTGAGAGTTCTTTTGTTGAGACTGAGAGTTCCTGTGTTGAGACTGAGAGTTCCTGTGTTGAGACTGAGAGTTCCTGTGTTGAGACTGAGAGTTCCTGTGTTGAGACTGAGAGTTCTTTTGTTGAGACTGAGAGTTCCTGTGTTGAGACTGAGAGTTCCTGTGTTGAGACTGAGAGTTCCTGTGTTGAGACTGAGAGTTCCTGTGTTGAGACTGAGAGTTCCTGTGTTGAGACTGAGAGTTCCTGTGTTGAGACTGAGAGTTCTTGTGTTGAGACTGAGAGTTCTTTTGTTGAGACTGAGAGTTCTTTTGTTGAGACTGAGAGTTCCTGTGTTGAGACTGAGAGTTCCTGTGTTGAGACTGAGAGTTCCTGTGTTGAGACTGAGAGTTCCTGTGTTGAGACTGAGAGTTCTTTTGTTGAGACTGAGAGTTCCTGTGTTGAGACTGAGAGTTCCTGTGTTGAGACTGAGAGTTCCTGTGTTGAGACTGAGAGTTCCTGTGTTGAGACTGAGAGTTCCTGTGTTGAGACTGAGAGTTCTTTTGTTGAGACTGAGAGTTCCTGTGTTGAGACTGAGAGTTCTTTTGTTGAGACTGAGAGTTCCTGTGTTGAGACTGAGAGTTCCTGTGTTGAGACTGAGAGTTCTTGTGTTGAGACTGAGAGTTCTTTTGTTGAGACTGAGAGTTCCTGTGTTGAGACTGAGAGTTCCTGTGTTGAGACTGAGAGTTCTTTTGTTGAGACTGAGAGTTCCTGTGTTGAGACTGAGAGTTCCTGTGTTGAGACTGAGAGTTCCTGTGTTGAGACTGAGAGTTCCTGTGTTGAGACTGAGAGTTCTTTTGTTGAGACTGAGAGTTCCTGTGTTGAGACTGAGAGTTCCTGTGTTGAGACTGAGAGTTCTTTTGTTGAGACTGAGAGTTCCTGTGTTGAGACTGAGAGTTCTTTTGTTGAGACTGAGAGTTCCTGTGTTGAGACTGAGAGTTCCTGTGTTGAGACTGAGAGTTCTTTTGTTGAGACTGAGAGTTCCTGTGTTGAGACTGAGAGTTCCTGTGTTGAGACTGAGAGTTCCTGTGTTGAGACTGAGAGTTCCTGTGTTGAGACTGAGAGTTCTTGTGTTGAGACTGAGAGTTCTTTTGTTGAGACTGAGAGTTCCTGTGTTGAGACTGAGAGTTCCTGTGTTGAGACTGAGAGTTCCTGTGTTGAGACTGAGAGTTCCTGTGTTGAGACTGAGAGTTCTTGTGTTGAGACTGAGAGTTCTTTTGTTGAGACTGAGAGTTCCTGTGTTGAGACTGAGAGTTCCTGTGTTGAGACTGAGAGTTCTTTTGTTGAGACTGAGAGTTCCTGTGTTGAGACTGAGAGTTCCTGTGTTGAGACTGAGAGTTCCTGTGTTGAGACTGAGAGTTCCTGTGTTGAGACTGAGAGTTCCTGTGTTGAGACTGAGAGTTCCTGTGTTGAGACTGAGAGTTCCTGTGTTGAGACTGAGAGTTCCTGTGTTGAGACTGAGAGTTCCTGTGTTGAGACTGAGAGTTCCTGTGTTGAGACTGAGAGTTCCTGTGTTGAGACTGAGAGTTCCTGTGTTGAGACATCTTTCGCAAAAATTTGGAGCCTTACAAACTGACAAGATCAGGATGGGGGGGGGGGGAATGCAATCACTATACTCAGTCGTCTCATAGTGCAATCAGTAATTGATGAAATAAAGTCATAATGTGTGTGAAAGATGTTTAAATTCTGTCACCAGGCATCTGTGACTTCCCAGTCCTCTCCATCGCTGATTGAGATGAATGCAGATGTGCCATTAATCTCTATGGCATCCTCCTCTGCATCTGTTAGCTGGACAATTTGTGGTGGTCCACCTCCAGTGGAAAGGAGGGAAGAGAGAAAACAGGGAACTACAGACCTGTTAGTCCGACATCAGTAGTAGGGAAAATGCTAGAATCTATTATAAAAGATGTGATAACAAGACACTTAGAAAATAATAATAGGATTTGGCAGAGTCAACATGGATTTATGAAAGGGAAATCATGTTTGACAAACCTATTAGAGTTCTTTGAGGATTTAACTAGTAGAATAGATAAGGGGGAACCAGTGGATGTGGTGTATTTGGATTTTCAGAAGGCTTTCGATAAGGTCCCACACAGGAGGTTGGTGAACAAAGTTAGAGCACATGGATTTGGGGGAAATATACTGGCATGGTTAACAGGCAGAAAACAGAGAGTAGGAGTAAACGGGTCTTTTTCAGGTTGGCAGACTGTGACTAGTGGGTACCACAGAGATCGGTGCTTGGGCCCCAGCTAGTCACAATCTATATCAATGATATGGATGAGGGGACCAAATGTAATATTTCCAAGTTTGTTGATGACACAAAACTAGGTGGGAATGTGAGCTGAGGAGGATGCAAAGAGGCTTCAAGGGGATATAGACAGGCTAAGTGAGTGGGCAAGAACATGGCAGATGGAATATAATGTGGAAAAATGTGAAGTTATCCACTTTGGTAGGTAAAACAGAAATGCAGAGTATTATTTAAATGGTGAGAGATTAGGAAATGTTGATGTTCAAAGGGAGCTGGGTGCCCTTGTACATGAGTCACTGAAAACTAACATGCAGGTGCAGCAAGCAATTAGGAAGGCAAAAGGTATGTTGGCCTAATTGCAAGAGGATTTGAGCACAGGAGTAAAGATGTCTTACTGCAATTATATAGGGCCTTGTTGAGATCTCCCCTGGAGTATTGTGTACAATTTTGGTCTCCTTACCTAAGAAAGGATATACTTGCCATAAAGGGAGTGCAACGAAGGTTCACCAGACTGATTCCTGGGATGGCAGGATTGTCGTATGAGGAGAGATTGAGTAGACTAGGCCTATATTCCCTAGAGTTTAGAAGAATGAGAGGTCATCTCATTGAAACATACAAATTTCTTACAGGGCTCGACAGCGTAGATGCAAGGAGGATGTTTCCCCTGGCTGGGGCGTCTAGAACCAGGGGTCACAGTCTCAGAATAAGGGGTAGGCCATTTAGGACTGAGATGAGGAGAAATGTCTTCACTCAGAGAGTGGTGAATCTTTGGCATTCTCTACGCCAGAGGACTGTGGAGGCTCAGTCACTGAGTACATTCAAAACAGAGATCAATAGATTTCTAGATATTAAAGGCATCAAGAGATATGGGGATGGTGTAGGAAAATGGCGTTGAGGTAGTGGATCAGCCATGATCTTGTTGAATGGCGGAGCAGGGTGGACCTACTCCTGCTCCTATTTCTGATGTTCTGATGTTCCCTCTCCCTTGCATTTTGTGCTCTCTTGTCCTACAAAGGGCGAAAGAACAGACCTGTGAATGACTGAAAGTCATGTATTCACCCGATGGATGCGATGCATTGGGTGAGGGTGACTATCAGATAGATGCATCACATTGCACAAAGATACATGGGGAGGTGAGGAAATGCATAGAAAGTGAAGGATGGTTGCTGCTGAAATATAAGTGGGTGTGAGAACTGATGTGATGGAGTACGCTTGACAAGACAGAGGGGGGGTGTTGTACATCACAGGATGTAAGTGAATCAGCAACTGTACTCATTTTTCCTAGTTAGGTCATTAAACGGTTTCCTGCAATGCTTTCAAGACCGGGGCACCGTACTCCTGCTGCTCCCCCCTCACTGCCACCTTCAGCCACGCCTTCTTGGTGGCAGAACCAGGTTTCTTCCTCCCATCGCTGGGGTAAATTATTACCCTTCTGGTCCTCACTGCACCCAATAGTACATCAAGGAAACAATCTGTGAATCTGGGTGCTGCCCTTGCTCTCTTTGAATCCATTGCTTCACTTCTTTCTTTCTCTTCCAAAATCCATTTTTGGATGGGCCCTTAAAATAGTGGACTTCAGATCACATCATGTGAGTGCGCGGTACGCCTGCTGCGCAGCTTGGAGGTCCGTAACCCGGAAGGAAAGATTTTTGGCTCCAATTAAGTTGCCAGACAAGCGCCAAGCAATGACCATCTCCAACAAGAGAGAGTCCCCTTGACATTCAACGGCATTACCATCACCGAATCCCCCACCGTCAACATCCTGGAGGTCACCATTGACCGGAAACTTAACTGGACCAGCCACATAAATACTGTGGCTACAAGAGCAGGTCAGAGGCTGGGTATTCTGCGGAGAGTGACTCACCTCCTGACTCCCCAAAGCCTTTCCATCATCTACAAGACACAAGTCAGGAGTATGATGGAATACTTTCCACTTGCCTGGATGAGTGCAGCTCCAACAACACTCAAGAAGCTCGACACCATCCAGGACAAAGCAACTCGCTTGACTGGTACCCCATCCACCACCCTAAACGTTCACTCCCTTCACCACCAGTGCACCATGGCTGCAGTGTGTACCATCCACAGGATGCACTGTAGCAACTCGCCAAGGCTTCTTCGACAGCATCTCCCAAACCTGCGACCTCTATCACCTAGAAGGACAAGGGCAGCAGGCACATGGGAACAACACCACCTGCACGTTCCCCTCCAAGCCACACACCATCCTGACTTGGAAATATATCACCATTCCTTCATCATCGCTGGGTCAAAATCCTGGAATTCCCTACCTAACAGCACTGTGGGAGAACCTTCACCACACAGACTGCAGCGGTTCAAGAAGGCAGCACACCACCACCTTCTCAAAGGCAATTAGGGATGGGCAATAAATGCTGGCCTCACCAGTAACGCCCACATCCCATGAACGAATAAAAAATAATTGCAGATTCCGACATGCTCACTTCACTTCCGGGTTTTGCATCCGAAAATCTTAGCCCCCCTGCTCTCTTCCCGGCTCCATGCAAAAATCATGCCCCTGGATTTCCTTGGCTGAGACTGGGGAGTTTAGTAACTCTGTTCCCTCCTAGGAGAATTGTGAAAGATGGAGGATGGCAAGGGGGGGGCGGGGGGCGGTGGGTAGCATGTTGACTGAGCGGTGACCCAGGAGTCTGGAAACTCTTTGTTGATTTCACTCAGCTCCAGACCTCATTACAGCCTTGGTTCAAACATAGACAAAAGAGCTGAATTCCAGAGGTGAGAGTGACTGCCCTTGACATCAAGGCAGCATTTGACCGAGTGTGGAACCAAGGAGCCCTAGTAAAATTGAAGTCAATGGGAAAAAATGAGAAAAAACTCTCCAGTGGTTGGCGTCATTCCTAGCACAAAGGAAGATGGTAATGGTTGTTGGAGGCCAATCATCTCAGCCACAGGACATTGCTGTAGGAGTTCCTCAGGGCAGTGTCCTTGGTCCAACCATCTTCAGCTGCTTCATCAATGTCCTTCCCTCTATCATAAGGTCAGAAATGGGGATGTTTGCTGATGATTGCACAGTGTTCAGTCATTCGCAACCCCTCAGATAACGAAGCAATCCATGCCCGCATGCAGCAAGACCTGGACAACATCCAGGCTTGGGCTGATAAGTGGCAAGTAACATTCGCACCAGACAAGTGCCAGGCAATGACCATCTCCAACAAGAGAGGGTCTAACCACATCCCCTTGACATTCAACGGCATTACCATCACCGAAACCCCCACCGTCAACATCCTGGGGGTCACCATTGACCAGAAACTTAACAGGACCAGCCACATAAATACTATGACTACAAGAGCAGGTCAGAGGCTGGGTATTCTGTGGCGAGTGACTCACCTCCTGACTCCCCAAACCCTTTCCACCATCCACAAGACTCAAGTCAGGAGAGTGATGGAATACTCTCCACTTGCCTGGATGAGTGCAGCTCCAACAACACTCAAGAAGCTCGACACCATCCAGGACAAAGAATCCTGCTTGATTGGCACCCCATCCACCGCCCTAAGCATTCACTCCCTTCACTACCGGCGCACCGTGGCTGTAGTGTGTACCATCCACAGGATGCACTGCAGCAACTCGCCAAGGCTTCTTCAAAAGCACCTCCAAAACCGGCGACCTCTACCACCTAGAAGGACAAGAGCAGCAGGTACATGGGAACAACACCACCTGCACATTCCCCTCCAAGTCACGCACCATCTCGACTTGGAAATATATCGCCGTTCCTTCATCGTTGCTGGGTCAAAATCCTGGAACTCCCTACCTAACAGCACTGTGGGGGAACCTTCACCACATGGACTGCAGCGGTTCAATTAGGCGGCACATCACCACCTTCTCAAGGGCAATTAGGGATGGACAATAAATGCTGGCCTCGCCAGCGACGCCCACATCCCATGAACGAATAAAAGAAAAACAAGGATCTCAGGCATTCATGATTGTTGCCACATTTCTGATCTGTGTCTTCTTCATTTAAAATGTTGATGCCATTCTACCTTCCTTAGTGACACTGGATGCCTGATGTATACTGGCACTGGTCTGTGCTTGTTGTTGCTGGGTTTTTGCAATTAGCTTTCCCGGCCTGACTCCTTGTTCATATTATTTTGCTCTGGTGTAAAGGTGGACCTTTTCTGCTCCCATTGATAACATGCTGTTTAGTTCACCTGTGACCTGTAGTCACTCTTTGCCCTGCAACTGCTGGCTGAGAGTTCCCCAAGCATAAAACAGAGGAATATCGACCCTTTTGCTTCTTAGCAGAAGAGAAGGTGATGATATAGCTCCTTAGAAAAAAGGTGGCTTCCTAGAGTGGTGCTGGGGAGATATCAGACAGGGACTTTTTTTATCTTTACTGCCACTTTAGCAGTGGCAATGAGGAAAACATGGGTGGCAAATTGGGCAGGAACCTATAATGTCATTTTTCATGCATTAGATTTTTTTTGCCAGAATTACATGGAAGTGGTAATGACAGACTGATGTCAATACTATATTAGCAATGCTGAATAGTTCCAGTGTACAGCAGGCATCCAGTGTCACTAAGGAAGGCAGAACAACACCAACATTATCAATGAAGAAGGCAGGAAGACTGATTGTTTGTGGCAAAATGGAATGGCAAATCTGCATTGATAGTTTATGCTACTTCATTGCATCAGAAAGTTTCTTTTTCAATGAGGCTGCTGACCCCTATAAGCTGCTGCAGCCATAGGGTGTGTGTAGCAGTAAACTTTTCTCGCCCTGCAGTGAGCTCCCAAGCACAGTCAAGAATACCACTGTGAGCCCACCAAACTTAGGCTGACCCCAGGAAATTTGCCAGGGTCAAGCGTCCAATCAATCGGGCATGAACAAAACCCTGCTAACTTAATGCCAGGGCATGAACCAAGAGGAAATCAGGTCCCAAGTTTTCAGTTATACATTGGGCGAGCCAAACCTATGCATCACTGAGGAGCATGAGGTTCAGGCATCTCTACTCAGTTACTAAAAGATAATCACCACTGTCGAGTCCTCTGAGCGATAGTCCTCCTGATATACCATTCCAAATTCCTCTGCCTCCAAAGAAGTTAGGGCCATCTTCCCAGGAATCTCCATGTTCAGACCTTTTTAGATGGTAAAATTTTGCAGGGCACAACAGGCTACAATGATGTGGAATACATGCTATGGGTCACATTGCAGAGCCCCTCCTGACCAATTGAGGCACCCCTGTGGTTCTCTCTTTCTTAGCTGCAACAAGAACAACAACTTGCAATGGTTTGAAGAATACGGGGCAGAATTTCCATGAAGTTTTCCCAATCTCCCACCATAACTTCGATGGAAGATCGGAGGAAATCCTGCAGAATTGGTGTAAACATCCATTTATGCCATTTCTCCAGGGTTTCCATGGAGGTTGTGGCAGGAGATCTGTAGAATCCAAAGGAACATTTCAGGTGCATGACTTTTACGCAGAAGTTGTCGTTTTGTCAGCAAAGGCTGTATGGGCACTTCAAAATTTAAGAGTGAAATTTGACAACCAGGTTATGACTGAACATTTGGTTGTAACCTTCATCACTTTGTAGACGTAGATGGAGTAACTCTCCTTCCTCGAACTTCTCCACCTTTTACTGCCCTTTGCTGGAGCTTTAATCATGGATTTTTTTTCGCGCCCTTTTTGGGAGCTGCTTTCTTCTCCTCAGGCATTGTCAAACTCAATTTCAAAAACAGTCATTCAAGCAGAGATCAATGCATCTTTTAAAATCAGAGTGAGAACATAAGAGCATAAGATATAGGAGCAGGAGTAGGCCATACGATATCTCGAGTCTGCGCCGCCATTCAATAAGATCATGGCTGATCTTCGACCTCAACTCCACTTTCCTGCCCAATCCCCATATACCTTGATTCCTCTACAGTCCAAAAATCTATCTCAGCCTTGAATATGTTCAATGACTCAGCATCCACAGCCCTCTGGATAGAGAATTCCAAAGATTCATAACCCTCTGAGTGAAGAAATTCCTCCTCATCTCAGTCTTAAATGGCCAACCCCTTATCCTGTAACTATGCCCCATAGTTCTAGACTCTCCAGCCAGGAGAAACAACCTCACAGCATCTACCCTGTCAAGCCCCCTCAGGATCTTACAGGTTTCAATGAGGTCGCTTCTCATTCTTCTAAACTCCAGAGAGTATGGGCCCATTCTACTCAACCTCTCCTCAGGATAACCCTCTCATTCTAGGAATTAATCTAGTGAACCTTCATTGCCACCGCCTCTAAGGCAAGTATATCCTTCTTAGATAAGGAGACCAAAACTGTACACAATACTCCAGGTGAGGTCTCACAATTGCAGCGAGACTTCCTTTCTCTTGTACTCCAACCCCATTGCAATAAAAGCCAACATGCCATTTGCTTTCCTAATTGCTTGCTATACCTGCATGCTAACTTTTTGTGTTTCATGTACGAGGACACCCAAATCTCTCTGAATGCCAACATTTACTAGTTTCTCACCATTTAATAAATATTCTGTTTTTCTATTCTTCCTACCAAAGTGAATAACCTCACATTTCCCCACATTACACTCCATCTGCTACCTTCTTGCCCACTCATTTAACCTGTCTATATCCCTTTGCAGACTCTTTGTATCCTCCTCACAGCTTACTTTCCCATCTAGCTTTGTATTGTCAGTAAACTTGGGTACATTTCACTCGGTCCCTTCATCTAAGTCATTAATATAGATTGTAAATAGCTGAGGTCCAAGCACTGATCCTTGCAGCACTCCACTAGTTACAGCCTGCCAACCTGAAAATGACCTGTTTATCCCTACTCTCTGTTTTCTGTCTGTTAACCAATCCTCTATCCATGCTAATATGTTACAACCAACCCCATCTTGTGTAACAACCTTTTACGTGGCACCTTATCAAATGACTTTTGAAAATCCAAATATACTACATCCATTGGTTCCCCTTTATCTACCCTGCTAGTTACATCCTCAATAAACTCATAAATTTGTCAAAAATAATTTACCTTTCATAAAACCATGTTGACTCTGCCTAATCATATTATGATGTTCTAAGTGCCCTGTTACAACTTCCTTAATAATAGTTTCCAACATTTTCACTACTACTGATGTCAGGCTAACTGGGCTGTAGTTCATTGTTTTCTCTCTCCCTTCTTTCTTGAATAGCAGGGTTACATTTGCTATCTTCCAATCCGCTGGGACTATTCTAGAATCTAGGGGATTTTGAAAGATCATAACCAATGCATCCACTATATCTGCAACCACCTCTTTTAGAACCCTCAGATATAGGCCATCAGGTCCAGGGGATTTATCAGCTTTTAGTCCCATTAGTTTTTCAAGTACTTTTTCTCTACTGATATTAATTACTTTAAGTTTCTCCCTCTCATTAGCCTCTTGGTTCCCCACTATTTTTGGTATGCTTTTTGTGTCTTCTACTGTGAAGACAGATACAAAATATTTGTTTAACATCTCTGCCATTTCATGATTCCTGATTATAATTTCTCCTCTCTCAGCCTCTATGGGAGCAACGTTTACTTTTGCGACTCTCGTCTTTTTTACATACTTGTAGAAGCTCTTACAATTCATTTTTATATTTCTTGCTAGTTTACTTTCATATTCTGTTTTCTCCCTTTTAATCAATCGTCCTTTGCTGGTTTCTAAAACTCTTCTAATCCTCAGGCTTACTACTCTTCTTGGCAACATTATAGGCCTTTTCTTTTAGTCTAATCCTATCCTTAATTTTTTTAGTTAGCCATGGATGGATCGCTTTTCCTGTGGAGTTTATATTTCTCAATGGAACATGTATTAGTTGAGAATATTGAAATATTTCTTTAAATGGTTGCCAGTGTTTATCAACCATCATTCACTTTAATCTAATTTCCCAATCTCCCTTAGCCAATTCACCCCTCATACCTATGTAATTGGCTTTATTTAAGTTTAAGACTCTGGTTTCTGACATAAGTACGTCACACTCAAACTTAATGTGAAAGTCTATCATATTATGATCACTCTTCCCCAGAGGATTCTTTATTGTGAGATTACTAATGAACCCTTTTTTATTGCACAATACAAAATCTAAAAAAGCCTGTTCCGTGGTTGGTTCCATGACGTATTGTTCTAGGAAACCACCTCAAAGAGTAAACATTTGAAACAAAGGCAGGTACAGAGCTATGGAGTGAGAGTAGGGCAGTGGGATTACTTTTGAGATAGTTCTAGCAAAGAGCTGGCACAGACACGATAGGCCAAATGGCTTCATCTGTGCAGTAAGCCTTTATGGTTCTTTGATTCTATGGTTCTTCTACGTGAGAAAATGAAACAGTTTAGTAACTGGTGCATAAGTTAAAATTGTATTCCACATTCCTTATCTGGACCTGGCATGCACAGGCTCACTCAGCTAGGCTCTACTTGGATTTTCCTTCCTTGTTTTGCAGCAGCTGCCTTTCATGTGTACTACTGAAAATGTTCTACTTTTTTTTGTAAAAGATTGAAATTCCCATTTTTTGAAACATTCCCTTTTAGGTCTTGCACCAATCCATATACAGGAGGCAATATGCTCCCTAGCCTCTGGTGAGAGTTGTCTTGGAACAGCTTGGGTGATTCAGTCATTTTTTCAGCTGATGGGCCCTTATTGGAGAATGATGGACAAGGTTCCTACAATTTACTTGATGCAATAGTTTTCTTTCATTGATTATTATGGGACGGCCATTGATCCAAGCTGCATTCTGGAGTATTTATTCGCACCACTGATGATTTATCACTGGTTCTAACTTATTTATCAGTGTTGCACAGTATACAGATTTTTCAGCCCTTCCCATTGATAGAACTCACTCTGTGTTTCTATCAAATTAGTAAATGTTCATCTGCAGTCCATTTTGGAGAGTTAATATTTTACATTTCATATAATTTAGCATTTATTATTAAGAAAACAATATGTACCGGCATATGTAAAGTATATATATTCCCTTTTTATTAAACGATGTCATCCTTGGCTCAGTGGTAGCATTCTCACCTCTGACTCAGAAGGTTGTCCATTCAAGCCTCACTCTAGGACTTAAGCACATAAATTCAGCTGATACTCCAGTGAAGTACTGTGGGAGCACAGTACTCTCAGAGGTGCCATCTTTGAGATGAGATGTTAAACCCAGGTCCCATCTGCACTCTCAAGTGACATAAGAGATCTCATGGCACTATTCTGTGAATTTTTTAATTTCATAGTATTTCTCTGAAGTTTACAGGCAAAGGTCACTTCCAACTTCAAAACCAAATGTCAATTTTATGTGGCAAGTTATGTGTCATACCAATAAAGATCTCTCATCTAGCAGCATTACTGATTGATCAATCATAATTGATAAGAAATTTTACATGTGGATTAAAGTTAAACATAATTTGATGTTCATAATAGTATGCAGCAAGAATCTAGACTGCTGGACTTTGTTCTAGCCATTAAAAATATCCTGTAAATGTTTTCCCTTCAAGTATTTATCCAATTCCCTTTTGAAAGTTACTATTAAATCTGCTTCCACCACCCTTTTAGGCAGTGCATTCCAGATCATTACAGCTCGCTGCGGAAAAAAAATGTTTCCTCATGTCGCCTCTGGCTTATTTGGCGATCACCTTAAACCTGTGTCCTCTGGTTACCAACCCCTTCTGCCACCGGAAACAATTTCTCCTTATTTACTCCATCAAAACCATTCATTGTTTTGAACACCTCTACCAAATCTCCCCTTAACCTTATCTGTTCTAAGGAGAATAACTCCAGCTTCTCCAGTATTCATTTAGCACCTCAGCCAGGTCCTCTGCCTCCACAAGAAGATCTCCTTTTTTGTCTCTAATCGGTCACACCCTTCCTTTGACTGCCCTTTTACTATTTATATGTTTATAAAAGACTTTTGGGTTCCCTTTTATGTTAGCCACTAATCTATTCTCATACTCTCTCTTTGTCCCTCTTATATCCGTTCTTAGAGCTCCTCCGTACTTTTTGTATTCATCCTGTTTCTCTACTGTATTATGAACATTACATTCATCATGAGCCTCCTTTTTCTGTTTCATTTCAATCTCTATATCTTTAGTCATCCAGGAAGCTCTAGTTTTGGATGCCCTTCCTTTCCCCCTCATAGAAATGTGTCTGCTCTGTACCCAACCCAACTCCTTCTTGAAGGCCTCACATTGTTCAATTACTGTTTTGCCAGCCAATTTTTGATTCCAATCCACCTGGGCAAGATTCCTTTTCAACTCACTGAAATTTGCCCTTCTCAAGTTAAGCATTTTCACATTTGATAGTTCCTTGCCCTTTTCCATAACTATTCTAAACCTAATGATACAATGATCTGTTCCCCAAATGCTCCCCCACTGAAACATGCTCCACCTGCCCCACTTCATTCCCCAGAACTGGATCGAGCACTGTTTCCTTCCTGGTTGGGCTGGAAACACACTGTTCCAGAAAGTTCTCTTGAACACATTTCAGGAATTCCTCCCCCTCTTTGCCCTTTACGCTGTTACTGTCCCAGTCTATATTGGGATAATTGAAGTTCCCCATTATCATTACTGTATATGTCTTACATCTTTCTGTAATTTGCCTGAAAATTTTCTCCTCTATCTCCTTCCCACTATTTGGTGGCCTATAGTATACACTTAGTAGCGTAATAGCTCCTTTATTGTTCCTCAATTCTAACCAAATAGATTCTGTCTTTGACCCCTCAACTACACCATCCCTTTCCAATGCTATAGTAGTTTTTTTGATCAATACTGCCACCCCCTCCTTTCTTTCCTTCCCTATCTTTCCTGAATACCTTGTAGCCAGGAATATTAAGTATCCAATTCTCTCCTTCTTTGAGCCAGGTCTCTGTTATTGCCACTATATCATAGTCCCATGTGGCGACTTGAGTCTACAACTCACCAACCGTATTGACCACACTACATGCATTTACGCACATGCACTCCAATCTCATCTTAGACTGCCTCGCATTTGCCCCCTGTCTGATCCTGCCTATTTCTGAACTATTCTATACTCTAGTGCTACTTGTCCTTCCCAGTTCTTCATGCATCTTGTTTCTCTTCTCTAATGTTTCATCCTGGTGCCCATCCCCTGCCAGATTAGTTTAAACCCTCCTCCACAGCATTAGTTAACCTCCCCGTGAGGACATTGGTCCCAGCTCTGTTGAGGTGCAACCTGTCCAAATTAAACAGATCCTTCCTGCCCCAGTACTGGTCCCAATGTCTCAAGAATCTGAAGCCCTCTCTCCTGCACCATTTCTCCAGCCACGCATTAACCTGTCTTATCCTACTATTCCTATACTCACTAGCACATAGCACTGGGAGTAATCCAGAGATTACTACCTTTGAGGTCCTGCTTTTTAACTTCCTCCCTCGGTCCTGAAACTCTGACTGCAGGACCTTGACCCTTTTCCATCCTCTGTCATTGGTTCCCACATGGACCATGACTTCTGGCTGTTCCCCTTCCCCCCTCAAAATGTTCTGCACCCTCTCAGTGATGTCCTTTACCCTGGCACCAGGGAAATAACACATCATGCGAGACGCACGTCGGCGTGAGAAATGCCTGTCTATCCCCCGAGTATCGAATCCCCTATGACAACTGCATTTCTTTTGCCCCCCTGTGCAACCGAGTCTCCCACGGTGCCGTGAATTTGCTCCTGACTCTACTCCCTGAGGAGTCAGCACCCTCACTGGTATTCAACAGTAAATATCGATTTGTGAGTGCCAGACTCCCAGGGGACTCCTGCACTGCCTGCCAGTTCCTCCTAGTCTGTCAGGTGGTCACCCACTCCCTCTCTGCCTGAACTCCCTGTAGCTGCAGGGTGACCACCTCCTGAAACGTGCTATCCCCAAAACTCTCAGTAGTGATGCCAGCCGCCTCTCAAGCTCAGAACGCTGAGCTTGAATTCGAGCAGTTGGCGGCAATTCCTGCACATGTGGTTTTCCAGGACACATAAAGTGTGAAAAGGGAAGGCTGAGGGGTGTCCTGATAGAGGTCTTTAAGGTAATGATGGGGTTTGATAGGGTAGACGTAGAGAAAATGTTTCCACTTGTGGGGGAGTCCAAAACTAGAGATCAGAAATATAAAATATCCGCTAATAAATCCAATAGGGAACTCAGGAGAAACTTCTTTACCAAAGAGCGGTAAGATTGTGGAATGCGCTACCACAAGAAGTAGCTGAGGCAAATGGCATAGATGCATTTAAGGGGATGCTAGATAACACATGAGGGAGAAAGGAATAGAAGGGTATCCTGATAGGGTTAATTCAATCATCTGACGAAGGAGATAATCTCCGAAAGCTTGTGATTTTAAAATAAATTTGTTGGACTATAACCTGGTGTTGTAAGATTCCTTACATTTGTCCACCCCAGTCCATCACCGGCATCTCCACATCACTGATAGGGTTAGACAAAGTAGGCTATCCTTTGGAGGAGGCTCGTGTGGAGCATAAACACTGGCATGGACCAGTTGGGCCCAATGGCTTGTTTCTGTGCTGATGTTTTGATGTAACCTGATGTATTCTAAGAATAGCAGGGGAGTTCTCTTGGTGATCTGGCAAAAATGTATCCCTCAAGCTATGTGATGAAAACAATTTAATTCATCATTTATCTCAATGTGTTAGTGGGACCTTGCAGTTTGCAAATTGGCTGCTGCGTTTCTCTACATTACAACAGTGACTACACTTCAAAAGTACTTTAGTGGCAATAAAGTGCTTTGGAACATTCTGAGGCTGTGAAAAGTATTACATAAATGCAAGATCTTTCTTTCTGATAGTTAACCATTGAGCAAATCTTTTACAGCTGCTTGTTCTGCTTCTCAGAGATGAAAATGGCTTCTACTTCAGCTGTTGGTAATTTGAAAGAAGAATTAAATTGTTCAATTTGCTGGAATATTTACACAGAACCAGTTTCGCTGTCCTGTGGGCACAACTTCTGTCGTACGTGCATTGAAAAAAACTGGGACAAAAAAGACATAGGACTAGGGTACTCGTGCCCAGAATGTCGAGCTGAGTATGCTCAAAAGCCAGTACTACACAAAAATTTGAAACTGAGTAACATAATAGAACGTTTTGAAGCCACACAGATGAACGAAGAACCACCTAAAATCTTCTGCGATTTCTGTTTGGATAATCCCCTACCTGCAGTGAAGACATGTATGAACTGTGAAGCATCTTTATGTGAACACCACTTGAGAAAACACTCTGAAAAAGCCGCTCAGAAAAATCACCTATTGATTGAGCCTGCAAGTTCACTGGAAGACAGAAAATGTTCAGATCATGAGAAATTAATTGAATATTACTGCTTAGATGACCATTCCTGTATCTGCGTGACATGTTATGTTGCTGGTCCACATAAGAACCATGACATACGCATTTTAAAAGACATACACAATGAGACAAAGGTGAGAAACTATTGTACGAAATTGTTAAAATTACAAATCTCTCATGTCAATTAAGGAGATAATTAAGTGTACAAACTTTAATGTGTCATAATAGGTTTTACTATAAATAGTGCAGTGGTTTTATCTTAACAGGCCAGTCTTTCTGAAAAACTGGAGAAGCTGCAGAATTGCAGAGCAACTTTAGAGGAAGCTACGAAAGAATTGCAAGGAACTGAAGTGAACTTAAAGGTATCTGTGATGATGTACTTATTCTGAAACTATTCATCTGATTGTTGATATATTTCATGTGAAACAGCAGACAAGTACTGTACAGTATCACAAAGCCACCGATGTGCAGTAATTTGGTCCACTTGCTTAACAACTCAAATGTTTGGGAATCTTAGGGATAATTCAGATATTCCCAGCTTTAGTACACCTGAAAGGAGCCAAGTATATTTTAAACCCTACATAAGAAGAAAGGAGAAAAAGGGCAAAAACCTAAAGAGGCAATATTTAGTTCTTTAACTAAGTGCAGTGGGTAAGGAGCACACTTTATTTACCCACTGTCCCTGACGCCATCTGAGCAGCCACCACCCCAATTTACATACTACATCTTCAGTACTCTGCCCCCTCCCCACAGAGCTCATTAATTCCCTCCCACCACTTTGCTTTCTCCTGCTACAACACATACTGTACCCCTGACTGCTCAGTACTCTTCCAAGTGCTCACCTGTCCCATTCCCTCCCTCTCCCAAATCGAGACCCCTTCCTGTATACGCTTGCCTCACTGAGTTTTCATCCCACCCATTCAAGTATGTCTAGGCCTCACAACACTCACCAAATACCAAATTCCTGACCTAGGTTTCCCAATCCTTCTCATGCTCTGTGTGCTACTTCTAGCCCCAATCAGTCCTGCCCTGAGTCACCAGTATCAGCAGCCCCCCTCAATTTCTCTCTCACTCATGTGTATTATACCAGCTCCCAGACAGACTGTCTCCAACGAATCCCAGTATGCACTTCTGCCCTGATATGTGTTGGCTTGTATTTTATTGCTTTAACAAAGATAAGGCATAGAAATCAGCAAAGGAAAATTTGTGATAGTCATACTGAGGTGTCAGGTGAGTTACAGAAAACAGAGTGAATAACAGATTTACTGAAAAGAATGATATAAAGATTTAGAAAAACAGTGACACACAAAGAGAGACACAGTCAGCAAAAATATGTAAGACCAATAAAGATGGAAAGAGTAGAAGACAAACATAAAGACAGAAAACACACAAAAGGAATTAGTAAATAGGAATGAAGTGGAGAAATAGTCACAGGTACAAAAATACCAGAGTAGAATTTCCAACAGGGTTCTCCTGATCTCCTGCCCTAACTTCGGCAGAAGATTGGTGGAAACCCTGAAGAAATAGCGCAAATAGCTGTTTACACTGTTTCTACCGGGTTTTCACCCACCTCTTGCTAGAGTTATGGCAGGAGATCAGAAGAACCCTTGCAGAAATTCCAGGTGATCAGTTTTACTTAGTCTTTAAAAAGTGCTGTGGAAGATCAACTACATTAAATATTTATACATTGTTCATAAATAGTTTAAGTTTCTGTTGTCATAAAATAGCATGTCCTCTGACTCATCATGAGCAATGCATACATTTATAGTGACAATTAGTGGTGGATTTAAAGCTATGGTAATTAACAGGATATGGTACTGACAACCCATATGTTGTAAGTTCAAATCCCAGTGTGATAAATTGTGAAACTGAATGCAATAAACCTAGTAATTTGTGGGCTAGCACCAGAAAAATGACCATGAAAACATTCACGTTGTAGTAAAAACCCAACTGGTTTGTTAATTTTCTTTAGAAAGGAAACCTGCCATCCATACTTGGTCTGGTCTATTCGTGACTCCATAATATGTGATTGACTCTTCATGCCCTCTTAAAAGGCCCAGCCAGTTACTCAGTTGCGAAACGACTACTACAAAACAGAACATAGAATCACAGAATGGTTACAGCACGGAAAGAGGCCATTTGGCCCGTCGGGTCCGTGCCAGCTCTCTGCAAGAGCAATCCAGCTAGTCCCATACCCTCCGTCCTATCCCCGTAGCTCTGCAAATTTTTTCCCTTCAAGTACTTATTCAATTCCCTTTTGAAAGCCACAATTGAATCTGCCTCCACCATCCCGTCAGGCAGTGCATTCCAGATCACAACCACTCGCTGTGTAAAAAAGTTTTTTCTAATGTCGCCTTTGGTTCTTTTGCCAATCACCTTAAATCTATGTCCTCTGGTTCTTGACACTTCCACCAACGGGAACAGTTTCTCTTTATCTACTCTGTCTAGATCCTTCATGATTTTGACTATCTCTATCAAATCTCCTCTCAACCGTCTCTGCTCTAAGGAGAAGAACCCCAGCTTCTCCAGTCTATCCATGTAACTGAAGTCCCTCATCCCTGGAATCATTCTTGTAAATCTCTTCTGCACCCTCTCTTAGGCTTCCACATCCTTCCTAAAGTGTGGTGCCCAGAATTGGGCACAATACTCTAGTTGTGGCTGAACCAGTGTTTTATGAAGATTCATTATAACCTCCTTGCTTTTGTACTCTATCCCTCTATTTATAAAGCCTAGGATCCCAAATGCTTTCTTAACTGCCCTGCCACCTTAAACGATTTGTACACATATACCCCCAGATCTCTCTGTTCCTGCACCCTTTTTAGAATTGTACCCTTTAGTTTATATTGCCTCTCCTTGTTCTTTCTACCAAAACGTATCACTTCACAATTTCTGCGTTGAACTTCATCTGCCACGTGTCCGCCCATGCCATCAGCCTGTCTATGTCCTCTTTAAGTCTATCGCTATCCTCCTCATTGTTCACTACCCTTCCAAGTTTTGTGTCATCTGCAAATTTTGAAATTGTGCCCTGTACACTCAAGTCCAAGTCATTAATATATTTCAAAAAAAGCAATAGTCCTAGTACCAACCCCTGGGGAACACCACTGTATACCTCCCTCCAGTCCGATAAACAACCGTTCACCACTACTCTCTGTTTCCCTATTACTTAGCCAATTTCGTATCCGAGCTGCCACTGCCCCATTTATTCCATGGGCTTCAACTTTGATGACAAGCCTATTATGTGACACTTTATCAAACGCCTTTTGGAAGTCCATATACACCACATCAACCGCATTGCCCTCATCGACCCTCTCTGTTACCTCATCAAAAAACTCAATCAAGTTGGTTAAACACGATTTGCCTTTAACAAATCCATGCTGGCTTTCCTTAATGAAGCCACATTTGTCCAAGTGACTGTTAATTTTGTCCCGGGTTATCGTTTCTAAAAGTTTCCCCACTACTAAGGTTAAACTGACTGGCCTGTAGTTGCTGAGTTTATCCTTACACCCTTTTTTGAACAAGGGTGTAACATTTGCAATTCTCCAGTCCTCTGGCACCACCCCTGTATCTAAGGATGATTAGAACAATAATAGAAATATTGGATGGAACCCTTAGCAACAACCCAGATCAGGACAAGTCTCAAGCAATCCCAGCCCAGTCGCCCCTTCAAAGTCTTTCTCCTACCATTTGTCAACAAATAGGAAGAGTTGTTCCACAGGCTAGTTAAGCAACAGCCTGACATAATTGTACTCACAGAATCAAATCTATCACCAACATTTCTGATTTATCCGTCACCATCCCTGGGTATGTCCTAGCCCATCGGCTGGATAGGCCCACAAGACGTGGGGGACAGTGGTACATAGTTAGGTAGGCATGGCCCTTGGAGTATTCAATATTGGCTCCGGATCCCATGAATGTTCATGGCTTTAGATTAACAAGGTTAAGGAAACCTGCTGCTGATTACCACCTTCTGCACCCCTTCAACTGACAAATCAATACTTCTCCATGTTGAACACCACTTAGAGGGAGCAAGGGCACAACATGTACTATGCGTAGGGGATTTCAATGTCCACTTGCTGAGTTGGTTGATTCCTGAAGGACATGTTTGCCAAACTGAGCTAGCTCAGGTAATGAAGGAAGTAATTTGAGACAATAACCCACTTGAACTTGTCCTCATCAACATCATTGTTGCTGCCATGGTCTGTCCATGGAAATGACCACCACAGACTCCTGGTGAAAACAAAGTCTTCACAATAAAGATACACTCCATCATGTTATGTGGCACTATCACCATGCTAAGTAAGACAGACTCGGGACAGAGCTAGCAGCCCAAAATTGTGTATCCATGAGCCATCATCAGCAGTAGAATTGTGTATCCCCACAATCTGTAATCTCATTAGCTGGCACATCCCTTGCTCCTTTATTGTTATCAAGCTGGGAGATCAACCTTGGTGTAAAGCACAGTGTGGAAGGAGCAGCACTAGGCATACCTTAGAATAAGGCACCAACCTAGTGAAGTTGTAACAGAGGAATCCATGCATACTAAACAACAAAAGCAGCAAGCCTAGTTGGAGCCTCATTCTAAGGTAGAGCTGAGCAACCCTATAATCAACAGATCAGAGCAAAGCTTTGCAGCCATACCACACCCAGTCTAGAATGTTGTTGAACAATCTAGGAAACTAACAGGAATAGCAGGCTCCATGAACATAATGGAGCTAAGAACATGTGTGCAAGAGGATGGGGTAATCCAAACAAGGCTGGTGTTTGCAAGTATCTTCAGCCAAAAATGCCAAGTGTACAATTCTAATCAACCTCCTCCCAAGTTCCCCACCATCATGGATGTCAATGTCTAGCCAATTTGGTTCACTCCACATAACATGACAAAACACAATGAAGTTGTTGGCAGCCAATCATTGTAGCCCCAGGACATCATTGCCAGAGTTCCCATGGCATAGTCCTTGGTCCAACCATCTTCTGCTGCTTCATCAGTGTCCTGGCCTTTGTCATAACATCAGGAATAGGGCTGTTCACTGACAATTCTACTGTGTTCAATTCTAATAATGAAGCAGCCCATGCCATCCTCATATGAGGTAACATTTGCCCATGTAAGTGTTAGGTATTGACCATCTCCAACAAGCAAAAGCCTAACCACCATCCCTGACCTTCAATGGCACTACATTTGCTGAATCCCCCACCTTCAATATCCTTGGTATCACTATTGACCAGAAGCTTAACTGGATCAGTCATATCAACACCATGGCTATATGAGTGTACTCTGTGACTTACCTCCTAACCCCTCAAAGCCTCTCCACCATCTACAAGACTCAAGGCAGGAGTGTGATGGAATACTCACCACTCACCATTGTGGAAGGATCACAGATTCTCACCTATCGTTGGTCTGTGGTAAACACTGGCCACTAACTAAGTGACCTTACAATGAATGATATTACAATGGCAACAAAATGAAATTGTGGAGCTTCTACTGAAAAGAGAATATTGAAGCATTCATCCTAATTTATATTTTTTCTCTTTATGATCCTGGTAACTCATTTTTAAAAGGAATTTTTGTGTCCCAAGAAAAATCAATTAAAATACTACTTGAGGTCATGTCATTCTTTGTTAACATGATTACCAGGCACTAATGATAGATAAGATGATTCAGTCATTTTATTCCCATGAATTGATCACTCAAAATAATCAACATTTACCACAGAAATGATCACAATTACCAGGTACCAATGAGCATTAGCTCCCTATGCGATACAGCTCTATTAATTTTATAATAAATGAAAAACAAATGGAGAATGCTCCTCTCCCAATTAATAAGCTATTTTTGAATCATGCTGAATATCCTGGATCAATTGTCATCACTGGAACTATATCTTTACGTTGGCCATTGTCTCCATTTCAACCATTTAAAAAAACATGGCCCTAAATTTCCTCACTATCTTCAGCACTTAGGGCATTATTGCACTAAAAAGATCAAGGAAATTTATGTACCGTTAATGCACTAGACACAAGTTCCTTCGATCTTCTTGGCAGCTTTGAAAATCTGCTCACCCAAGTATGCCGGGGCTCATTTGCATAGGAGCACCTCTCATCTGGTGTCGCTGTACTCGGGAATTTCCTGCTTTTATGCTGCTACTGCACTCTGGAAAAGTTAGACCCATATAAAACAGGCACAGGTACTCCCCCAGTCACAGGCAGAAGTGAAGGCGGTTGAGAGCTTTGAAGAGTCCCCTACTTTGCTTACTGATTTCTAGCTTCACAGATATTTTTTCAAACTGTTTTTTTCACACTGAGACTTGGACCACTCCCCACCCACCCCCCTGCAGTACTATGGTCTTATCCCACCTCTACATTTTTGATGCCACCCACATACTCAGAACAACTCATAGATCTCTATACCAACCTTATGGAGGAGAAGGAGGAACAGCATGTAGGAGAAGAAAATAAAGTAGCATGGAAGAAGACATTGACAGTGAGTAACAGGGTCTTCTCCTTCTAGATGGCAAGGCTGACACTCCATGATGGCTTGATGGCTTGCTGCCTGGCATACCCGAAGAAAAGAAAGAAAGACTTGCATTTAACAGTGTCTTTCATCACCTCAGGATGTTCTACAGCACTTTACAACCAATGAAATACTCTTGAAGTATAGTCACTGTTGTAATGTAGGGAATACAGCAGCCAATTGGCAAACAGCAAGGCCCCACAAACAGAAATGTGATAATGACCAGATAATCTGTTATATTGATGTTAATTGAGGGACAAATATTGACCAGGACACCAGAGAGAAGTCCCCTACTCTTCTTCGAAATAGTGCCATGTGATCTTTTACATCCACCTGCGAGGACAGTCAAGGCATCAGTTTAACATCTCATCAGAAAGATGGCACCTCTGATAGTACAGCACTCCCCCTCAGTACTGCATTGGAGTGTAAGCCTAGATTTTGTGCTCAAGTTTCTGGAGTGAGACTTGAACCAACAGCCTTCTTGACCTAGAGACATGAGTGCTACCAACTGAGCCACAACTGACCCAACAGGCTGGCCATTCTGTCCTCTATCTCTTTCTGTGAAAAATTCACAGCCTTTTGGTGAGATGCTGCCCTGTCACAGTGCCCGGCGGACACAGCTGATCTGTGTCTGCTCATCCTTCTGGCAAGTGGTTGTTCAGGTGAGGGTAAGAGATGCCCTGAGTGGATAGAATGCAAACGGGTTGAGGAAAGAACCTCTGAAGCCTCCCCCTGCTGTCCCCAAGTGCTCTAATAAAGACTGTAGTCTCCACAAAGACTGCACTGCTTCTGCACTGAAACTTCCTGGGGTCTAAGCCGCTAACTAAGCATTTAGAATGTGATTATGCCAAATCTTACACCACTTCATATACAAATGAACTCACCCAGGAAACTTGCGTGAAACTCTCTCTGCTGGTGAACGGCACAACTTTCCAGCACAACAACGGCGCAATGAACATGGAGGAAATTCAGGGCCATTGACTTTCCTTCCCATTTTACTCGCAAGGAAGAAGACATAAACATTGCTTCATTCACTATTAATGGACATTTTTGGACTCGGCATTCAATGGAATTGGAATATGATGTCCAGAGTCTTCTGGATTAGAGATTATAGGAGAGATTTTCCTTAGTCTGTGCTGAGGTGCACTGGATCGGCAGCAAATATAGGAAAAACAGATAGGTCGGAATGCACACCTTAAAGGAGCCCACCCGATTTTGCTCCATTTGAATTAATCGAGCAGGGTTCCTTTACAAGCATGTGCTCCAACCCACCCAGTTTTCCAATATTCGTTAAGCCCAGTGAGTCTGGTGCAGACTAAGGGAAATCGGCCCTTAAATCTTTCACATATCAGCAGTAGAATATATGCATGGAGCAGCATCGATCTATTTGAAGTATCATTTCACCTAATTTTATACACAAAAGAGATTTCTAGTAAATGTATTTATAGCATGGTAACATGTAAAAAGGGTTTTCTTTAATAATGATGACCTGGAAGGGGTTTGATGACTGTTAGGCCTATGCTTTGAGGAAATTTTACATTCAAGTATTACCATGTTACTAAACCATGCTTTAATTTACATATCTTCCAGTGCATAATCAATTATTTTATTGATGTCTTCAATTAGAATTGTTTTTCTTTCATTACAGAAAGATAGTGCTACTTTGAGAAAACAAATTTCAGACCTGTTCCAAGAAATTAGAATGCTGTTGACCAAGCAGGAAAAGCAAATTTTGGACACGGTTATAACAGAAAAGAACATAAACCTATCAAAAGTCTTAAAGAAGATACAAGAATTAGAAATTAAAAGAGAAGTTATTACTCACCTTATTCAGGAAGTGCAAGACCTGAAAAATCAAAAAGACCCACTATTCTTTATTAAGGTAATGGATTCAACTATAGTCATTTCAATAATTACATTGATAAATTGCTCTTACTATGCTGTTTGAAGTTTTCATTTTTATATACTTACTTGGCAATATCCTCCCTCTCTAGCAGAATTCTACACAAGTTGATTAAACAGAAATGATACGAATTGAGATGCAGTTCACTTGTATACAGTGCTGACAGTGTAAAGTGCATACTACATAGCTAAACTGAGAAACTATTTTCCACCCTCAGCCTTTCCCTTCCTTCAACAATGCTCCGGCTTTTAAAACCCGTTCCTTGTCTTCCCTAATCATTGTTGCCTAAGTTACCTTGTCTGCTTCTTTACATTTTTCAATTTTGGTAGTATCCAGCTTTTCATTTGGTGTCACAATTTTTAAAATTCCAACCAGTATGCAACATCCTTCATGTATACTGGTGGTAGTGGATTATTTCAGGTTTGTAAAAACTCACAGTTTACAAATGACACAGGCACAACCTCATGCATATGTTCAAGGTTCAAAATTAGAGTCTGACAATCATTTTTAGAAATATAAAGTGGGTCAAACAGTGCTGTGTGTTAAAGCAGCAACTTGTGGCTTATGAGATTATGGGCCCGATATTAGGAGGGTGGCAGGTTCGCAGCGGGGGTCGACTGGGCCCGTGGGTAACGCGCCCAGTGAAATCAGTGTGCTCCGCACGGAATCGCAGGCTAATTGGATCCACTTACCTGTGCTTCCGGGTTTCGCACTGGAAAGCTGCGCAGCGGGCGGACTGCGCATGCGCAGCATAGACTGTCAGCTGGAGGAGCTCTATTTAAAGGGGCAGTCCTCCACTGACTGATGCTTCATGGAAATAGGAAAAATTACAGCATGGAGCAGCCCAGGGGGAAGGCTGCTCCCAGATTTAATGATGCCTCACTCCAGGTCTTATTGGATGGGGTGAGGAGGAGGGGGAGGACAGAGATCTTCCCCCCGGCGGGCGGGAGGAAGCGGCCTGCCTCTGCCACCAAGAAGGCCTGGCTCGAGGTGGCAGAGGAGGTCACCAGCACCACTAACATATCGCCCACCTGCATACAGTGCAGGAGGCGCTTCAATCACCTAAGTAGGTCAGCCGAAGTGAGTACACTTACTCATTCCCCTACACTCCGTCTGCCACATCACCGCCCCCACATCTCCTTCTGCACTGCCAACACTACTCTTATCACATCACCCCTCACACCCATTGTGTCACTGCAGAGTGGGTGTAGGTGTATTTGCAGGGCTCTTTTGTACAGACGACTGAGCGACGTCGGCGATGTCCCCGGTGGCACCCTGGAAGGATGAGAAGGAGAAGTTGTTGAGGGCAGTGGTGACTTTGACAGCGACAGGTAAGAAGATGGTGCTCGGGCCAGCCGGGAGCAGTTCGGCATGAAGGAGGCTGCAGATGTCCACGACTACATGTCGAGTGACTCTGAGCCTCCGTGTGCACTGCTGCTCAGAGAGGTCCAGGAAGCTGAGCCTCGGTCTGTGGACCCTGTGGCGAGGGTAGTGCCTTCTGCGACGCATCTTTCTCTGCGGTTGTCCTCCCTCCTGCTGTGCAGGTGGATGTGTCACAGCACTGTGTTGAGGGACTCCACGTGTCAGAGGTGGACGGCGTGGCCGGCGAGGCTGGTGATGCTGTTCGTCCTCCGAGGAGGTCATGACTGCAGCTACGGCGGCCCCCATCCGGAAGATGTACATTTGAGGGGGTCCACAAGGTAGGTACATGTGTCTGGACACTGGGGTAAGTGTGCAAGTTGATGAATTTTATTGTTAGGAGGAGGGTGGTGGAGGCCAAACTTTGTCCAAAGTGACAGAGTGGCCTCCTGCAATGAGTGAGGGTCTCCCCCCCTACCTGTCAAATGGACCTTTGCAGCTGCCACAGGCTGATGGCTGCAACATGTCCATTTGAACTGGGAGTGTTTCCCCCAGTACTGGAAACAGTCCCAGTTGTTTGCAAAATCCCACCCCTCCTAAAATGTTATGTTAATCAGGTCTCTAAACGACCTGAAATACCTTAATGAGTACTTTAAGTGGCACCCCGCCGGCTTTAATTGCTGGCGGGAGTCCCACATGCGGGGGCTGCGCACGCATGTCAGCGCGTCGCTGGGGAACCCGGAAGTGGGCCCGTTGGAGCCAGGCTCCAGACCCGCCCTGGGAATCCCTGATTTTCGCAGCCCCCCTGCCACGAAAGCGCCCACTCGGGGATGCGAAAATCGAAAATCGAGCCCTATATGTGTAGGGGGCAGGTTTGTCCCATGTTAAGCTGAGTTCTTGATCTCAGCTGTACTGCTGCAGGGAGGTATAGAATGGAGATCCTGGGGAAGGAAAATCCCATGGGAAATCTCCACTAGGCTGATTCACTGTGCACCTTCAAGAGAGAGCTGGACCGGTTCCCGGCTGGGGTGGAGATCGCATTGCACCGGAGGTAGGTACCAATTAATATAAGCTATGGTCAATCTCCTGTACTAATTTTGATTACCTAGAGGGATCAGAGAGCAAATTTCCAGATTTATCAAATTAGTCTTGGCTTTTTGCTTTGGTTTTGGTTTGTGGGACCAGTGATGGCAAGGATGGATTTAAAAAAAAGAGATTGTATGTTCTCTTAGAGGATACATTGTCCAAAGGAAAAAACAGGTTCATATATTGTAGCTCTGAAATCAGTTTGCACACAGTTTCATTAGTTTTCAGATTAACTGGGGGGTCCTACATGCAGTAACAACAGTGGTCGACATGTTCACATGCGCCTAATAATATTTTCACTGCTTTAAGATAGTACTGTCATGAATTTTCAAAACAATATTAATGTACATACCATAAATTAATTTATCTATAAAGTACTCAATTCCAAGAACTTGGTGTTGTACAATAACGGGAAAGATGTAAAGTAATAAATCATGTGTGCTTTAACTACATTTAAATATTTGATTTTTTTTCCAGGATTTCAAATCTACTTATGAAAGGTAGGATTTTAGATAATAGACAGCACAAACAAAAGGGCCAATTTTAACTCAGCCCATCTGGTGGAAACGGGGCGGTGGTGTAGTTAAAATTGCTTTGGGGAATATACCGCCACGTTCTCGCTCTGCTGCCATACTTGATGGGGCCTCCTGCTGGGCGGCCCAGGTGCCTGCCTGAATCAGACAGTTGCCTCCTTACTCTGTGTAAAAACAGTACTATGATGTATATAGGATTCCAATGCAATTTTGAAGGACAACCAGGTGGAGCGTATGCTGTGCCTAGTTGTGCCTTGCAGTGAGGAGGAAGTGCAAAACTATTTTTGTAGGGCCAAGAGTGGATCCTCAGGCTCCAGAAGAATAATATGGGCGACTGTTGCCCAGGAGACCCCCTCCCATCCACAATCAGTCTCCCCCGACCTACCTTCCTGCCGGTTGGTTCGGCCTTTGGCCGTCCGATATTGTGCCGGCCAGAAGCTGGCAAGCTGTCAGGTGTGAGCTCAACTTCAGCATGGTAATGAGGCCCGGCCTTCAAAATGTACTGGGCTTCCCGCCAGCCAGTCCCTTAGAATGCATGCTACACAGAACTGTTGAAATTACTGCATTTGATAGAAAACAATGTGTAGAATTTTATCAGCTCATACTTGATTTTTTTTAAGTATAGAATGTGGTGAAAAGCTCGCTAGTTTAAAAATATGTATAATGTAGACATTGGAAACTAGATCGCCACATTATCTAGTTGATTCACTCATGAATCTCAATTTCATCAGTACATAAAAAAATCTTTACCTGACTGACTAGTTTTGAACCTTTGTGTCAAAAGCTAAACATTTTGTTTTGTAGCCAATTTGACAAGTTGTTCAGGAAACAACCTTATATTAAGTGAGATTTATAATGTTCGTTTTCCAAATGGCATATTTAATGGTTCCATTTCTGTATGGGAAAAGTGAAGGGTTGGAACAACTGTGTATCATTTTTGTCACAATAACAATGGGTCAGATTTTGTTGTCAAAATAACAGTGAGGCTAATGGCGCTCGCTGTTATTTATGCGTAAATGGTACAGCAACTTCAGGACAGGGGCAGATGTGCAGTTAAATGCGAATATCCAAAAGTTGCTGTCTGAGTTGCGCTGCTCTGTCGTTAGTTTTGTGAAAACGGCATTTTGCTATCTGCCTCACCATTGACATACATTGAATATTGTGAAGTTGCTGTATATGCAAGGTAGATACGAACTAAACCTGCTGCAGATATTTAGGCTGGTAATTAGAAGTACAAATACCTTTTTAATGATGTGATAAGTGTTAATGACTGCCAATTGACCTCTCTCACATACCGAAAATTAACTATTATAGTGTGGAGCCTCATTCCTACTGATTGTGAATTGTTTTAGCAGATTTTAGAAATATCAAATTTTTACATTTTTTTCTTACTTTTCCTTTCTGTCTCTCTTTTCTCTCTGTCTTAATCCAGTCTTTCTTACCCTCTCTTTATTTCTCTTTCTTTACCTGATTTGACATTGAATTCACCCCCTTTAATTTACCCTCCTTCTAAGTCCTTCTGCTATTTATTTCCCAATCCTAAAATCTCTTTGGTTGAAAAGATACCCTGTTGGTTTCCCTGTTCACTCAGGTCCCAGATGCCCTGTTTCCCTCACTGTACCATTATCAGTTCCCACCTTCAGTAACCTGGTGGGTAAAAGTTTATGCGCTGAAGGATGCAGAGGCAAATCTAACTAACGGCAGATGGTGTTAAATGCCCTACTACAGTGAAATCTGGCCCCTTATGTATAAGTGATGTGATGAGGCATTTCAACATGATCTGGTGTCTTTGTGAATAAATAGGGAGGCCATTTCTCACTTTTTTATGAAGTTCCCAATTTACATAAAAATTCAATTAGATAATAAAAATGTTAAAACATATTTGAAATTTGCCTGACTGTATTACATACAGAAAAAGCAGATTGTACTTTTGAGATTGAGCAAAGAGTGATGTTAATCAGAAATATTTGGTTTTATTCTAATTGCTGCAAAACAATTTCAGGATTTCTAACAACAATACAGAAGTAGAAAAACTGAAGGTGTCCTGGAAGAAGCTTGATGAAACCACAATATCGACTATCAAACAGGAGACTAAGCGAATCTTTGAGATGTTAAACACATTAATTTTTGACCACCCTGGTAAGTACTTGGCAGTAGTTAGGTGAAGTCTATTAAGGCCAGTACATATTTTATAAGAAGTTGGGAAACTAATTTTAAGTGTGCGAGAAATAAACGTGTATTTTAATAAATGTAATTTATAGTGTCTTTTATATATATCACCGGTAACCAATGTGAATTGGACAGAAATTTAAGGAGGGAGATTATTCTAGAAATTCATTACAAAGGGATCTGCTTAGAGAGATTGTAAAATAGTTTGAAATAAGGAGAATTCATATAAAATAAATTTATTACAAAGGAACCAAAAAGCTGCAGTGCATTTACATTAATTGATATTCAGCAAGCAATAACTAATGAATATGTAAAATAGGAAAGATGTATATCGTGAAAATTCTAGGTCACAAGATATCCAAATTGGCTCATAAAAGGCAAGTAATTATGCTGTGGGAGTTTCATCATTAGATATGTGAGATTAAGTGTATTTGAAGAATAAGTTTAGTCAGGGGTTTTATTGAGGCTTAAATGATATTAGAGAGGAGGTGCAATTTATGTTAAAGGAGTCTGAAAAAGAGCTTGTAGTTGTATGTATTATGACCCCTGAAATAGGCAGTAAACATTCAGTATTTCTAAAGAGGAAAAGCAAGAACAGAACAGAGCAATGAAGTTGAAAAATAGAAATTCCATGATGGGCCAAATGGCCTCCTTCTGTGTTGTAAGATTCTATGACTCCATGAAAAGTAGTGATATTGGCAATGGTATCACATTGAAACACAAGGAGAAGCATCAAATGAAGGAGAGTAATAAAAAAACAAATTACCTCAAGGAAAGCAGTTATAATGAGAGAAATACAGCATGTGATTCAAAGCAATAAACAGTTGTCTGATAATAAGGATCATTAAGATTAAAAGAGAAAGAAAGGCTGAAGGAAGTACTTTATATTCAAAATAATTGCTCATTTTTACTCAAAACAAATTCTAGGAAATATTGTTGATCTTACAGGTTATTTTTATCCTCACAGAGACTGACAATGTGGGGGGAAAATTTAAGTAGCACTGGAAACTAGTGCAAAATGGGTGTCACACCTGCAACGTACACCCGAAGACGTCAGCCCGAGGCGCGCTGGAAATTGGGACTTAGGCCTGGGCTCCATAAAGCCGTGGATCTGCAGAGCACTCCTGCTCCTTCTGGTTGCACAGAAATGAAAGTATAAAAAAGTTAACTTACATTTTTCTGGGCCGCCTCCAGCTGCTCATTTAAAGACTGCTGGTTAGGCCACTGGAGACCCGGAAAAACTGAGCGGAACACATGCGGCGCAGACTATAACACCTGTTTCAGGTCGTCGGTCTCCAATATGGCAGCTGACGCACTTCCGGAGGCAATCAGGCATGAGAAGCTGCCACTGAAATTTGTCCTCCCATTGCAATTTGTTTACCCAAAAAACAGGGGTAACGAGAACCAATTTCTCCACTTCCTCCTTAACTGGCTCCATTGATATATATTATGGGGATAGCCTACATGCATCGTAGAGCAGCTCCACTGGTTTCATTAAGAGCCAATACGCATCCTGGTCTGGCGACTAACTCTGCAAAAGCCACCAGAGACCAAATATATAGCTGAACACAACCAGCAATCATTTTTCCCTATTTAGGAGGTTCTCAGTTACCCTCAGGCCAGTCTGAAGAGCTGGCTCCCACTGAAATCAATGGAGCTGCCCCAGAACAGAATTGTTTAGATAACCAACAGCACTGGAGCTCATCGCTGGAGGTGAGAAGATTCAAAATGTTGATCTTTAAAAGTATGAAAACAACCTGTAAAATCAACCTGGGGTGGGGGGGTGTAGTGAAGGGAGATTTCTATTGCTTGAAATTTAAGGCAAAATTTTAAGTATGTCTAAGAGTTCTATATATATTTTTTGAGAGAAGTACTATAAACAGAAAGCCTCATACTGTCCCTCAAGTATTTTTCACCAGCATTAGGAAAATGAGAGATATGATACAGAATGTTGTGGGTTATATGCAGAAAAAGTAACTATAATTAGCTTGAAGATGTATATGATTTTCACAGTGTAAGGTTTAAAATGTTTGGAAGAGATAGGAAAACAGAATAGGGGAGTGAAAATAGAGTCTCCCAGGCACTTGGATGTTAAAGTGAAAGGTAAAAAAGGAACTGTAAAGTGGATTATTAATTAACTGGGTTGTAAGAAACAAAGGTCATCGATGGTAATAGTTAAAATTAGGAAACTGAAACCAAATAAATATTGTAATAGCTGGCCCTGAAATTCCTGCTGGTGTTGATAACAATGCTTATTAAGTAGTGTAAGAATATAGATATGGTTTTACATTACCTTTGTACAGAACAGGATAGGCACATATAGATTATTAAATAAATAAGTGAGTCGAATAATATTGAAATAAAGGGGTTGTTAAGATTAAAACACATATTGGGTTATATTGGATAACCCCCGAAAACGGCCGCTGGGATCGCGGTGCACGATTAACCTGCGCCCGTTCGTTGCACTGCAGGCAGCATGTAACATTCATACTGTCTGACATTTTCAGTGATTGCTACGTGCTGTCAGCACTACCTGCGCTGTTTATTGGCTGCGTGTATCAACAGGGGGCACCGATATCGGGAGTGGCTAGCTCGACTTGAAGGCAGCCTGCACCTCTTAAAGGGGAGATGCATTGTGGTTGCAGGAAGTGTTGTGACAAGTGATTCCTGGGCTCTGATAGTTGGAAGAATGGCTGTGCCTGCGAGGGAGCATGCACCAAGGTTCTCGGATGATGCATTAGAGGCCTTGGTGGAAGAGGTGGACAGAAGGAAGGGCATCCTATATCCGTAGGGGGGCAGGAGGCCATCCAGACATATGCTTAAGAGGCAGTGGGAGGCAGTAGCAGACAAGGTCAATGCCAGCAGCATAGCGCCAAGAACATGGAAGCAGTGCAGGAAGAAGTACAATAATTTGACATGAGTGGTCTAGGTGATTGAGTTCAACTGTCAAGTGGTATATCCTACCAACTGCGCCACTAGCCGCATCCACTGCTCCATACACTACATCCCTCATCACCCACCTACCAACAAACTCTTTCGATCAGTACTCAAACTCTTCAAATCAGACACTTCATATCACCATCACACATTACCACTCTTGCAAGCCGCACACCCACAACTCACACGTCACACATACTGGCAGCTAGTCAACCATGACAGCTCACCGGTGGGCAAGGTTGCACACTTGTTCTGCTGCTGAGAAGTTTTTTTTAATTCATTCATGGGATGTGGGCGTCGCTGGCAAGGCCAACATTTATTGCCCATCCTTAATTGTCCTTCAGAAGGTGGTGATGAGCCACCTTCTTGAACTGCTGCAGTCCGTGTGGTGAAGGTTCTCCCACAGTGCTGTTAGGAAGGGAGTTCCAGGATTTTGACCCAGCGAAGATGAAGGAACGGCGATATATTTCCAAGTCAGGATGGTGTGTGACTTGGAGGGAAACGTGTAGGTGGTGTTGTTCCCATGTGCCTGCTGCCCTTGTCCTTCTAGGTGGTAGAGGTCGCGTGTTTAGGAGGTGCTGTCGAAGAAGCCATGGTGAATTACTGCAGTGCATCTGTAGATGGTACACACTGCAGCCACGGTGAGCCAGTGGTGAAGGGAGTGAATGTTTAGGGTGGTGGATGGGGTGCCAATCAAACGGGCTGCTTTGTCCTGGATGGTGTCGAGCTTCTTGAGTGTTGTTGGAGCTGCACTCATTCAGGCAAGTGGAGACTATTCCATCATACTCCTGATTTGTGCCTTGTAGATGGTGGAAAGGGAGTCAGGAGGTGATTCACTCGCTGCAGAATACCCAGCCTCTGACCTGCTCTTATAGCCACAGTATTTATGTGGCTGGTCCAGTTAAGTTTCTGGTCAGTGGTGACCCCCAGATGTTGTTGGTGGGGGATTCGGCGATGGTAATGCCGTTGAATGTCAAGGGGAAGTGGTTAGACTCTCTCTTTTTGGAGATGGTCATTGCTTGGCACTTGTCTGGCGCGAATGTTACTTGCCACTTATCAGCCCAAGCCTGGACGTTGTCCAGGTCTTGCTGCATGAGGGCACGGACTGCTTCATTATCTGAGGGGTTGTGAATGGAACTGAAAACTGTGCAATCATCAGAGAACATCCCCACTTCTGACCTAATGATGGAGGGAAAGTCATTGACGAAGCAGCTGAAGATGGTTGGACCCAGGACACTGCCCTGAGGAACTCCTGCAGCAATATCCTGAGGCTGAGAGGATTGGCCTCCAACAACCACTACCATCTTCCTTTGTGCAAGGAATGACTCCAGCCACTGGAGAGTTTTCCCCCTGATTCCCATTGACTTCAATTTTACTAGGGCTCCTTGGTGCCACACTCGGTCAAATGCTGCCTTGATGACAAGAGAAGTCACTCTCATCTCACCTCTGGAATTCAGCTCTTTTGTCCATGTTTGGACCAAGGCTGTAATGAATATAGTCCTGGCGGAACCCATCTGAGCATCGGTGAGCAGGTTATTGGTGAGTAAGTGCCGCTTGATAGCACTGTCGATGACACCTTCCATCACTTTGCTGATGATTGAGAGTAGACTGATGGGGCGGTAATTGGCCGGATTGGATTTGTCCTGCTTTTTGTGGAAAGGACATAACTGGGCAATTTTCCACATTATAGGGTAGATGCCAGTGTTGTAGCTGTACTGGAACAGTTTGGCTAGAGGCACGGCTCGTTCTGGAGCACAAGTCTTCAGCACTACAGCCAAGATGTTGTCATGGCCCATAGCCTTTGTTCTATCCAGTGCACTCTGCTGTTTCTTGATATCACGTGGAGTGAATCAAATTGGCTGAAGACTGACTTCTGTGATGGTGGTGATATCGGGAGGAGGCCGAGATGGATCATCCACTCAGCATTTCTGGCTGAAGATGGTCGCAAACACTTCAGCCTTGTCTTTTGCACTCGCATGCTGGACTCTGCCATCATTGAGTGTGGGGATGTTTGCAGAGCCTCCTCCTCCCGTTAGTTGTTTAATTGTCCACCATCATTCATGACTGAATTTGGCAGGACTGCAGAGCTTTGATCTGATCCGTTGGTGGTCAGATGATGACCAGGCTACAGAAGAAGGCTGAATGGGCGTACATAGCCAAATGCTTGCTACACTGGAAAGCCTGCCAGAAAGTCTGTGCACTTTGCACAGGACTTTGCGCAGAACTTGGAGCCCATCCCTTCCCCATGTGGAACGGGTGGTCACCTCCATCAGCACACCTGTGGAACCCACCATGATACAGCGTCTGAAGACCGATGTCAGCTTCCATTGCAGCACAAACATCTGCCATCAAAGATCTGACTGCTGCATTTGGAGCTCAGACTGCTGCCACGGAAGCTCAGACTGCTGCTATCATGGCTCTGGGTTCCAATGTGGAATGGGGCCTCCAGGGTGTCACAGCAGTCCAGCAATCTGTTCTCCAGCAGATCACCAGGATTGCTGAGGCGTCGCCCCGGGAGAGTGCCAGTGGTGCCATGGAAGACGAACCTGCTGCCCTCTCTCAGGATAACAGCATTTCTGCTCCCACCCCTGCCACTGCGCCAGTGCCCTTGCTGTTGCCTGTCAGCCTAACAGGCCAGACTGCTGGAGCACAGGCCGAGATGGTGCAGTCGGAAGCCAGGCCCTTTCGGCCCAGAGCTGCTCGAGGTCAGCCTCTAAGGCCATCTGCACACTCCTCAATTGAAGGTCAGCAACTTTCCACCTCCCATGCTGCAGGCACTGGGGATGCATCTCATAGCGGCAATAGGAAAGGTAAAGGTACACGAAAGACAGGCATGAAGGGAATGCACAAGGGTGAATAGTCTCATTTTGTTTGAATAATATCATGTGTTAAAATATAAATGTGAATTTGAATTCGCATTTGGTAGTGGTTTTTATTTCTGTGATTTGTTGAGGGAGGAACCAATGTGTATTCATAAGGAGGATGATTTGATGGTGATGTGAGAGAGGAGTAAGGAGTGTGGGACTGTTGGTGAATGGGGAGGTGTTGTTAAGATTAATGGTATCGCTCATTAATAATCTGATCATGCAGAGCCCTGGCAGACAGGGCCTGTCTACCTTGTAGCTGCTCTGCCTCTTCCTCCACTTCCTGTTGCACTTCCTCTTCCTCCTCCATCTCTTCCTCCTCCTCCTACTCTGCCTCTTCCTCCTCTGCCTCTTCCTCCTCTTCCTCTGCCTGTTGCTCAATTCCCTGATAGAATCATTGAATCATCGAACGGTTACAGCTTAGGAGGAGGCCATTCGGCCCAACAAGCCCATGCCGGCTCTTTGTAAGAGCAATCCAGTTTGTCCCATTCCTCCGTTCTTTCCCCGTAGTCCTGCAAATTTTTTCCCTTCAGGTAATTATCCAATTCCTTTTTGAAAACCCCAATTAAATTTGCTTCCACCACCCTTTCAGGCAGCGCATTCCAGATCATAACCACTCACTCGGTAAAAAAGATTTTCCTCATGTTGCCTTTAGTCCTTTTGTCAATCACCTTAAACCTGTGTCCTCTGGTTCTAGACCCTTCCGCCAATGGGAACAGTTTCTCTTTCTTTACTTTATCTAAATCCTTCATGATTTTGAACACTTCTATCAAATCTCCTCATAACCTTCTCTGCTCTGAGAACAACTCCAGCTTCTCCAGTCTATCCACATAACTGAAGTCCCTCATCCCTGGAACCATTCTAGTAAATCTTTTCTGCACCCTCTCTAAAGCCTTCACATCCTTCCTAAAGTGAAGTGCCCAGAATTGGACACAATACTCCAGTTGTGACCGTACCAGTGTTTTATAAAGGTTCAATGTAACTTCTTTGCTTTTGAACTCCATGCCTTTATAAAGCCCAGGATCCCATATGCTTTTTTAACTGCTTTCTCAACCTGTCCTGCCACCTTCAAAGATTTGTGCACATATACCCCCAGGTCTCTCTGTTCCTGCACCCCCTTTAGAATTGGACCATTTAGTTTATATTGCCTCTCCTCATTCTTCCTGCCAAAATGTATCACTTCGCACTTCTCTGCGTTAAATTTTGGCTGCCATGTGTCCACCCATTCCACCAGCTTATGTTCTCTTGAAGTCTATTACTATCCTCCTCACTGTTTACTACACTTCCAAGTTTTGTGTCGTCTGCGAATTTTGAAATTGTGCCCTGTACACCCAAGTCCAAGTCATTAATATAGATCAAAAAAAGCAGTGGTCCTAGTACTGACCCCTGGGGAACGGGGCGGTAGCAAGGGCTGCTCCCTCATAATGGTGAGGTTGTGCAGCATGCAGCATACAACAACAAATCTTGATACCCTCTCAGCTGAGTACTGCAGGGTTCCTCCAGAGCGTTCCAGGCAGCAGAAGCGTTGCTTGAGGACAGCTATGGTGTGCTCTATGATGTTCCATGTGGCAGCATGGCTCTCATTGTAGGCCTGCTGTGCACTTGTGCATGCGTTCTGGACCAGAGTCATGAGCCATTTCATTGGATAACCCTTGTCGCCCAGTAGCGAGCCTTTGACTTGCCGTGCTGGTTGAAATATAGGTGGCATGGAGGACTGCCGGAAGATGAAGGAATCATAATTGCTGCCAGGATAGTGGGCAATGATGCTTCGTGTGGTCGCACATCAGCTGCACATTGAGAGAGTGGAATCCTTTTCTGTTCATGAATATAGCCGAGTTCAGATGTGGAGCACGCTTGGCAATATGCATGCAGTCAATGGCACCCTGCACCATGGGGAAGCCTGCAATGTGAGCAAAACCTCATGCTCACTCCTGCTGCTTGTCTCTGGCAAGAGGGAATGAGATGAAAATGTTTCTGAGTGCATACAGAGCCTCAGTGTCCTCCCTTATACAGCAGTGCACTGCAAACTGCGAGATGTTGCTTATATCTCCAGCAGTAGCCTGAAAGGAGCCAGAGCCATAAAAATTAAGCGCCATGGTTACCTTGACAGCCACAGACAATGCTGTCCTTGCCCTGCTCTGAAGCTGCAGTTGTGGCTACAGCAGTTGACAAATTTTAGTCACGACCTCTTTAGTGAACCGCAGCAGTCTGAGGCACTGGTCGTTGCTGAAGTTGAGGTAAGAGAATTGGTCCCTGAAGACTCTCCTTGGATATGGCCTCCAGGTGCTCCTCCTCCTTCTCCTCCCTCTTCTAGCAGCTTGTCCTGCTCTCCGTGGCCTCTCTTCATTCTCCCAGTCATGTTCAATTCCCAAAGGGCAACCTAGCAGGCCACCCATGTCTGAAAGCAACTTTTTTCAGCACAATATTTTAAATGCCACTAACAGTACTGCAAGACCAGCCAGACCACTATCTACAGAATATTGAAACTTTAGTCAAGTATAGGAAATTTCCCAAAACACATACAATTGCACCAGCAGCCAGAAGAAATAATCCAGTAACTAACCTGTAACTCCTGCATGGTCACTTTAAATAGGTGGTGGGGAATCCTTCATGCCGTTTAAGTCCTTTTCAGCTGTGTGAGGTTAAGACAGTGCGTTGGCTGGAGTGTGGCATTCCAAAATGTCGCCGGCTGTTTCAAATCAGCGTTTCACACTGATTCACGTCATAATCTCCCTACTCTACATGCTGCCAGCGGTCGTTAGGTGCGCCTGCGCAAACCCCTTTACCAAGTTAGTGTCCTGCGCACTTCATGTCAGAAGTACGCATCTCAGACGCCATCGCCGGGGCTTGGGTGTCCGCGTAGCACCTACAAAACGGGCGCTACACGGCCCAATTTTGCCCCCATAGGCTTTTAAAACACAGGCTTTTGATCACAGCAAGGTGGATTGTAAGAAAAGAGATTACTGCAATATAAAAAGGCAATGTTGCTGTAGAGCATACATCAATGGTTTGTACAACAAGGCTATGGCTCAGGAAAAGCACTGATAGGAAGTAACAGTATGGAATGAGAAGACATGAGGCCCTTCATCCCAATCTAACAATCTGTCCAAAGAATTGGGAGTCAAAAACACCCGTTAGTGTTGCATCCAGCAGGAAGTAGAATATGGTATAAAAAGAAATTCAACATTTGATTCAGTGGGAACTTTGCTTTGCCGACAAGACCAGATACGTGAATAGGCTTGGATAAGCCATTCTCGCGATTTACCCCTAGAAGTTCCCTGCTTAGCTGGTTTCAGACGTGGGGCTAAATGTGTACCATACCGACTGAAATGTTAAATGATGAATGTTCTGAAGCAAGAATAAATGAAGTTAATTCTCAGACATATTACTGTCTCTAGCTTTACAAATCTGTTAAAAGGATAAGGAAGGAATTATCCCAACAAGTAGAATGTGTATAACTTTGTTGCTTATACATTATTATGTGAACTGCAGCACAGGATAAATTCTATATTCCATATAGGCTATAAGTTTGCCTCTTATGCCATGATATTTTTTCCTCTGTGATTTATTACTGTAAGTGAGACAGCAACTATGTAATAGTGTGTAATACATATTAATACCATAGACCATTGTTCTATATATGATTTTAATTTTTTTTTTTAGTTCAGTCAAATGATGAAGTGTTGGAAGAAAGGTTTGCATTGGAAGATGAGAATGAGGAGGATAATTTGCCTGATTCTCTGTAAGTACAAAGGACAATCCTCTCATTGGTGGTAGTATTTCTTCATTGCCATGGTCCTGAAAGCTAGTCAATTAGCCTACTACATAATGGCAGTATAGTCGAATAGGTGGGAATGCTGAATGTGGGGATGCCGCTGAATCTAATGACATGTGAAAAAGTACAATTTTAAATTCAGGACAAGCAGGAGAGGGACACAGTCACTCATTTTAGCTGGTAATTTACAGTCTGCACACAGAACAGCATTCATTATGTATGAAAGCTCCAGTAATTTGCTAGATTATTTCAGCATTGACCATAAGTTTCAGGAAAACATGATTTCTTCACGCATATTGGAGTGAACTTTGGTTATAGTTTGTCGAACAAAGTTATTAATTAAGCAAGCCACAATCAAGTGATCTGCAATACATGTGTTTTTTTAAATTCATTCATGGGATGTGGGTGCCGCTGGCAAGGCCAGCATTTATTGTCCATCCTAATTGCTCTTGAGAAGGTGGTGGTGAGCCGCCTTCTTGAACCTTGTACGGCAATGAGAAACCCTGGGAGATAATTGTGAAGTACCTCTCACTACTTTATGGATCTATGCACTATTGAGATCAACTACAGGCAGGCACTGAAAACAATGCAATGTGGTTTCATACATAACCAACACATGTCCTCTGTCTTCCTACTATATAGCAATGGTCAAGATGTGTCACTGTGTCCTTCCTGTTCCTACATGCCCAATTTTAAAATGTTACTTAAGAACATAAGAACATAAGAAATGGGAGCAGGAGTAGGCCATATGGTCCCTCGAGCCTGCTGTGCCATTCATTAAGATCATGGCTGATCTTCGACCTCAACTCCTCTTTCCTGCCTGATCCCCATATCCTTTGATTCCCCCAGAGTCCAAAAATCTATATCTCAGCCTTGAATATACTCAATGACTCAGCCCTCCAGGGTAGAGAATTCCAAAGATTCACAACCCCCTGAGTGAAGAAATTCCTCCTCATCACAGTCTTAAATGGCCGACCCCTTATCCTGCGATTATACCCCCTAGTTCTAGACTCTCCAGCCAGCAGAAACAACTTCCCAGCATCTACCCTGTCAAGCACCCTCAGAATCTTATATGTTTCAATGAGATCACCTCTCATTCTTCTAAACTCCAGAAAGTATAGGCCATTCTACTCAATCTCTCCTCAAAGGACAACCCTCTCATCCCAGGAATCAATCTAGTGAACCTTTGTTGCACCGCCACTAGGGCAAATATATCCTTCCTTAGGTAAGGAGTCCAAAACTGTCCAAATTTGTGATTGTACCATTGGGTTGAAGAGAACTACAATGCATTCGCATCTATTCTGAAATACTTCATAGATAAAATATTTCATAGGTTTTGGGGAGGGAGGTGCTATCAAAGTAACCTTGGTGAGTTGCTGTAGTGCATCCTTTAGATCGTATATATGGCAGTCACAGTGTGCCAGTGGTGGAGGAGGTGGATTTTGAATCCAGTGGCAGGGACACCAATCCTGCAACCTGCTCTGTCCGGGATGGTGTTGAGCTTCTTGAGTATTGTTGTGGCTGCACTCATCCAGTTGCATGGTGAGTATTCAATTACACTCCTGACTTGAGCATTTTACATAAGGAGAGGCTTTGAGGGGTCAAGGAGATGAGCAACTTATCACAATGTATCCCAGCCTCTGTTCTGCTCTTGTAGTCACAGTATTGATATGGTTAGTCCAATTCAGCTTCTGATCAATGGTGACCCCCAGGATATTGATGATGGGGGACTTGGCGATGATGGTGCCATTAAAGGTCATGGGGAAGTGGCTGGGCTTTCTCTTGTTCAAGTTAATCATTACCTAGCACTTATCTTGTCCAAATGTTATGTCCCACTTGTCAACCCAAATCTGGATATTATTCATGTCCTGTTGTACACTGTCATGGGCTGCTTCATTATCAGAGGAGTTGTGGATGGAGATGAACATTGTGGAATCATCAGTGAACAGCCCCACTCTTGAACTTATGATGGAGGGAAAGTTAATAATGAAGTAGCTGAAGATGGTTGGGCTGAGGGCACTTCCCTGAGAAAACCAACAGTGATGTTTGGTCAATTGTATATGGGGTGGTGTATGTTGAGACAATTTACAATGCCAGTTTTTGTAACATCTAATTCTATCAAAGATATTATAAAGTGTGTCTGAACATCTTGAGTACTAATCAAGATTTGGTTATTTACAATAGGAAATCTGTAGGAAGTGGAGACATCAGAAGGACTAAATATACGTCTATATTTTGCAAAGGTATTTGTTTAAAGCTGTATTGATCATAAGCTAAATAGACTATCACAAAATTTGAGGCAACAATCTGTATATATTTTGTAGATAATTGGAAACTGTAATTTATCCAAAGTGTGGAACATTTTTCTGGAGTCAATGTTAGTGAGTTCTATTTTTAGACTGTTGAAGGCACATTCAACCATTTTTATGGAAATTTACCATCCTGATATGAATACCATATAATCCTATTCACAGCATCTTAATTTAATGTCCATTGTAAGTTGACACCCAATCAAATATTGGCTGGAATGATTAGAATTTACCATATGTTACAATGAACTGCTTGATACCTGCGAGTGAACTTGACCGTATATTGTTGGCAGTAAAGGGTAGACAATAGCAGCCAAAGCAAAAGTACAAAGGATACCATCTTTTTCTGAAGCTGTAGAGCTCAAGCAATTTATCAAAAATAAAGCTAATTTCATCAGCACAAAAGCTAAATGGCCAACCACAGAAGGGCACAAGTTGGCTTGGATCATAATTGTACATAAAGTTAGTACACATAGTTGCAAAAATTCACAGGATTGCAGTAAATGTGATTATGTTGTCAAAGGATTGTCAGAAATGAAAACTGAATACATAAACATCACAGCAAAGAAGCCACAAAACCCAGAAAAAAAGATTTAGTTGTCATGGATGAATGGTTGGGAAATATATCTTAATGAGAGAGACAACACCATTTCTGGCATTGTTGTTTTTTCTAATTCTCCTATACAGCAGAAATAGTTGAAAGCAATGTTCATAATGTCTTCCTTAATTCACTTGTAATATTGGTTTGTAAACTCTTGGAAACACATGCAGTCCATTTATGTCCATATCTTTCTGCCATACTCAACTACATCATTATATGCCTATCTAGTATCTGTAACAGAATTTCAGAATTTCCAATTCATGTTTAGTCCAAAGTAATTAATGGAACAATGTGCTTCATGTCTACCCAGATTGTGCATCTTCATTCAAATCCGTTGAGTAGGGATTGGATGGGAAAGTGGAGTTGAGGTCATAGATCAGCCCTGATCTAATTGAATGGTGGAGCAGGCTCGAGGGCCGTATGGCCTACTCCTGCTCCTATTTCATACGTTCTTAACTCTTGAGGCTTTAGTGGTCTGGGAGGAGAACGGTGAAATGGTGTCAAATCATTAGGCAATGGAAAATCTACAGCGGCCACTGAAGACAAGTAACCCAGGGAGCAGATACTATACTGCAGCACTAAGTGGTGGGAAAACCCTTTGCCTCTATTGCTGGATCACTCACAGAGCCTTTTCTGGAGTATATTCTACAAGCCTTGAGGGTCACCAAAAATACATCAGGGTCACATCTGCTACAAAAGTCAGATGTTGACCACTGATACTCCTTTCTAACATAAACAACAACAACTTGCATTTATGTAGGGCCTTTAACGTAGAAAAATGTTCCAAGGCCTTTCAGAGGGGCGCAATCAGACAAATGGATGCTGACCCAATAACCTCTAAAGGAGCACAAAAATATTTGCCTGCTTTATCAAACCATTGAAAACATTTAAGCCAGTGCACATTGATAAGGTGAATTTGTGTCATATTATGCAACAGATGAACAGATCAATGCACTGGTCAATCTGCTCAGCACACTGGTGTGTAACCAGCAGGTGTCCTGCTTCCATTACCAAATGTTGCTATTCAGAATTCCCTTGAGTCCTCTGAAAGCTTTTCTGGTGTATTCTGCAGCCTGTATCTAGTTCCTTTTTAGCTTTACTCCCCACACTCCAGAGTACCATTATGTGGAGGACCCTTTCAGTGATAGGCCCCTAAAGCTCAGCAGCCAGTACTCTGTACACCTATGAACAAATCAAAGTTATTAATTTTAGAACATAAATGATGGGAAAATAGTATACCTCAAATAGTATACCTCAATAGTATTCCTTTCCTTTTATCATATTATTCCCGTTTGTGTTTTCCAGTGAACAGGACCATTGTGGTATTGCAAACATTATTCAGATTTTTTTAAACCCAAATTATTTACATATGAATATTACAAAACGTACAGCAAGTAACTATGCTGCTATGTACATATATTTTTCCTTACCAATGAATCTTTCCTTATATTTTTCTGGTTATCAAAGTGATTGGTTCCCTTTCTCCCTTCTGTTTCCAATGTTCTTTTTTCCCTTATCCATGTGAATTCTTCAATCAGATTTTATACATGGAGTTGAATCTACCATGTCTTCCGCCCTAACTGCTGTGGTGGTGGCGGCATAGTACTCATCTCAAAATCCCACCGTAATCTCTATCCCTTTGCTTTCTGGCTTCTTCTCCACATTATAATACCTCATCCTTTTCCAACCAACATTTCTCTCCTTCAAGATCCTCCTCATCCCCAACTCCATGTCTTCCTCAACAAATCTTCTTTCATCCTGTCTGCTTTAATCTCTGCACTGAGAGATTCCTCATCTTCAGTGATTTTGACCACCATCTGAATTTGCCTTCCCCACCTCAGCTGATTTCCTTGCACTCCTCGTGTCACAGAACTTCACCCAACACATTGATTCCCCCACCCACACACACAGCCACCCCATTGACCTAATCATCACACATGGCCTCAAGACCTCCACGCATCTCTATCACCAACTGGGCTCTCTTCAATCATTTGCTCATCTCTTTTCTCCTACATATCTTGATCTGAAAAAGACCAGTGGAGTGGGAAAGGCCAGAAAAGGGTGGAGTTTAGTCTCAGCGGGAGTTCAGCCTTAGAGGGAGTTCAGTGTTGAGGTGTATCAATTTTCAGTATTCAATATTGCGCTCACTGATATACATTGGTTCCCGGTCCAGCAATGCCTCGATTTTAAAATTTTCATCCTTGTTTTCAAATCCCTCCATGGCTTCACCCATCCCTATCTCTGGAACCTCTTCCAGCCCTGCAACCCTCCGAGATCTCTGCGCTCCTCCAATTCTGGCCTCTTGCCTAGCCCCTATTTTCATCTCTCCACAATTGGCGGCCATGCCCTCAGCTGCCTAAGCCCTAAGCTCTGGAATTCCCTCCCTAAACCTCTTCACCTCTCTACCGCTCTCTACCTGAGAAAAGGGAATACGAAGAGGTAAGGAAAGATGTCTAAAAAAAAAATCAGGAAAGCAAAGAGGAACTATGAAAGTAAATCATCAAGGAACATAAAAAGAAATAGTAAAGTATTCTACAGACACATAAATCACAAAATTAAAATCAGGATGGGGATAGGGCCACAAAGTGATGCACAAGATAAACTTACAGGTAATGACAGCGAAATGGTAGAAATATTGAATAGTTACTTTGCCTCAGTATTTACCAGGGAGACTAACAAGGTGGCATGACATTAGAAGAAGAGATCAAAAAAGATGTAAAGACATTTAAGATAGAAAGGGGAGAGATAATTGATAAACTAATCAAACTTAGAGAGGATAAAACCCCTGATCCGGATGGATTGCATCCATGCATATTAAAAGAAGTTAGGAAAGAGCTAATAGAGACACTATTACATATACATAAAAAATCATTAGAAAAGGGAATAGTGCCAGAGGACTGGTGGACACCTAATGTTATTCCTATATTTAAAAAGGGAGCTAGAATAAGTCCAGGGAACTATAGACCAATTAGCTTAACATCAGTGGTAGGAAAGATAATGGAATTTTTACTCAAAGATGTAAAAGAAAAACAACTAGAAAATGAAAATATAATAAAGAATAGTCAGCACGGATTTCAGAAGGGAAAGTCATGCTTGACTAACCTTGTTGAATTCTTTGAAGAAGAAACAGAAAGAGTAGACAAGGGTAATGTAGTAGATATAATATATTTGGATTTCCCAAAGGCCTTCGATAAGGTACCGCATTGTAGACTCCTGACTAAGGTCAGAGCATGTGGAGTCAGGGGACAGGCAGCAGAATGGATAACAAGCTGGTTACAAAACAGAAAATAGAGAGTAGAGGCTAAAAGTAGCTACTCAGACCGGCAAAAGGTAGGGAGTGGTGTTCACAGGGATCGGTGCTGGGATCACTGTTGTTCACTATTTACATTCACGTTCACGATTTGGACTCAGGAATCGGAAGTACAGTTTCAAAATTTGCGGACAACACCAAATTGGGGGGCATAGTTAATACAAAGGAAGACTGCATCGAAATGCAAGAAGACATGAATAAAGTTGCAAATTGGGCATGTAATTGACAAATGAATTTCAATACAGATAAATGTGAGGCGGTGCATTTTGGTAGGACGAATAAGGAGGCCACATATGCTTGGATAATAAGAGTCTAAATAGGGTAGAAGAGCAAAGGGATCTCACAAGCCACTAAAAGTAGCGATGCAGATTAATAAGGCCATAAAAAAAGCAAACCCAAGCACTGGGGTTCATTTCTAGAGGGATAGAATTGAAAAGCAGAGAATTTATGTTAAACTTGTATAGAACCTTGGTTAGACCACACTTGGAGTACTGTGCACTGTTCTGCTCTTCAAATTATAAAAAGATATAGAGGCTTTGGAAAAGGTGCAAAAAAGATTCACAAGGTTGATACCAGAGCTGAAAGGATATACTTATCAGGAAAGGGTAAACAGGCTGGGGCTCTTTTCTCTAGAAAAGAGAAGGCTGAGGGGTGACCTGATAGAGGTCATTAAGATAATGAAAGATTTTGATAGGCTAGACATGAAGAAAATGTTTCCACTTGTGGGGGAGACCAAACTAGAGGTCATAAATATAAAATAGTCATTAATAAATCCAATAGGGAATTCAGGAGAAACTTCTTTACCCCAAGAATGGTAAGAATGTGGAACGTGCTACCACAAGGAGTAGTTGAGGCAAATGGCATAGATCAATTTAAGGGGGAGCTAGATAAGCACATGACGGAGAAAGGAATAGAAGGATATAGAGATAGGGTTAGATGAAGGAGGGAGGGAGGAGGCTCGTGTGGACCATAAACGCCGGCATAGACCAGTTGCGCTAAATGGCCTGTTTCTGGGATGTAGATTCAATGTAACTCAATGTTAAAGGCGCTATATAAATGCAAGTAGTTGCTGTTGTAGTTGAACTTGGTGATGTGAGTAAACAGAGTTTGATTCTTGCAAGCATTTGTTGCTAGTGTGAGCCTGAATTCTCACTATCTAAACTTTTAAGTTAGACCATTAAACACAGAGGGATGGGAGTGCAGGAAACTCTTATGATGTATGTGGAGTGTAATATTTGGGCCATCATGGATCGTCAGTGTACTCAGGTGCAGCACATTTGCACTATGTTGGAAAATTGAGTCTCTGGAGTAGGGGATCTATGTACTCAAGCAACAATTAGCCAGACTCCACAGCATCAGAGATGATGAAGAGTTTCTGGATTGTATTCATCAAAATATGATCACCCAAGAGGCAGTATGAGACAGATGAGGACACATGCATAGCATAAAAAGTGACCATTTGCAGCAACAGCAGAGATGGAGCAGCAAGGACACCTTGAATACTGTGTCCAGTTTTGGTCTCTTCACATAGTGGGGAATATTGAGTCTTTGGAAAGGTTGCAGAGGAAGGCCAGAAGATTGATTCCCAGTTTAAAACACCTGAGCTACCCAGACTTAAAGCGTTGGGTCTGTATAACTTTAGAGAGGCGTAGACCTGGCTGATTTTGTTGAGGTTTATAAAATAATAACGTGGCCAAATTATTTCAACTGGACAGGTTAGAGGACCAGGAACCATGCTTACAAGTTGCGTAAAGAGAATAGTAGATCTGTGAAATAGGTTGCTGGCTCGTGCAGTGAATGCTGATTCGCTGTATACCTTCAGTACAGAGCTGGACCTGTTTCTGGCTGGGAAGGAGATCACACTGTACAAGAGGTAGGTGAGTCAGAGTCCATGTGGTCTCCTGAACTAGTTTCAATCACCTAAAGGGGTCAAAAAGGAATTTTTCAAATTTTGTTCCTCTAATTGACCTGGGTTTTTATCTTTTTTCGCTTCTTCCAAGGAGATTACATGGTTCTGGATGGATAGGGAGTATCTGTATTGTGATGCATAAGGCTAGATGGACCACTTGGTCTTTTTCTGTCTGACATTTTCATATGTTCGTATGAGACAAGAATCACAAGTGCAGGGGAACCCTTGAATTACTGGATACATAGTCTTGGACCAGTATAAGGTGGACAGTGACTTAGAGGAAGATGGTCTTGATCTATATTGTGGTACCATAGACCAACAGGCTACCCAGGGGATAAGAGGCAGGTAGACTACAAGAATAGGAGAGTGGTAGTAATGGGAAATTCTATATGAGAATAGACAACATTTTTTGCAGTTGTGACCAGGAGTCCCAAATGATATGCTCCCTTCCTGGTGCCAGAGTGAAGGTCATTGTGGAATGGGTGGAAAAAATTCTAGAAAGAGCGGGAGAGCAGCCAATTATCATGATCCAAATCAGAACCAATGACACAAATAAAAATACATTTGAGGTTTTGTAGAGGGAGCTTAAGGAGCTAGTTATTAGATTGAAAAACAAGACTTCAAGGGTAATAATCTTTACATTACTTCCGGTTAAGGAGAGCAAGATTAGGAAAGTCAGCACATGGCTGCAGGGCTGCTACAGGAGAGGATGGTTCACATTCTTGGGATATTGGAGCATGTTCTGGAACAACGGAAGGCTATGCCGAAGAGTCAGTCTTCACCTGAACCGAAACAGAACCGTCCTTGTGGAGAAGGTTAATAGAACAGTGGGGGAGGATTTAAACTAATATTGCAGAGGGCAGATCCATTCACAATAATTGCTTTCAACTGATGCTTTCAGTGTCGAACATTTATTGCTGTGTTAAACTGACATCGGAATATACAAATTCAATGCCTCAATTATCATTTTTGATATTATGCTAAGTTGCTGTAAAAATAACTAACCTTATTCTTCTTTTGATAGAAACATGTAAGTATAATGCCACAATCTGGCTGACATCACAATGCTGATTGGGGAAACAATGTATTAATGATAGCAAAAAAATCCATTATAACAGTTAAACAAGTGACACACAATTATAATTCTTTCCCACTCTTTTGAAAGTGAGTTGCAGATTTTATCGCATTATATATAATATTCCATATTGGTAACACTCAAATGGCTAGGAAAGTCAGATGTGGTAACAGTCTGAAAAATCTGAGATTGTTTTTGTTTTGCCTAAGCAAATAGTTTACCATCAGATTGTGAGTGATTCTGGTGCTCTTTTGGTTATGAGTTCAAGTCCCACATGAGAAATTACATTTTGTTATCTTCTGTCATGTGATCTCACTGGGGTTGCTACTTCAGTGAATAGAAATGAAGGGTATTTTGGTGGTAAAGCATGGTTACTACTGAAGAGATATGGCATTTTATTGCTTTTCGTAAAGTAGTGTTACTGCCAGTGGAAAGTTAAGCTATCTAAGGAAATAACGTTTGCAGCAGGTCGAATTAACTAGCTAAACAACTTGGAAATAAGAAACATGATCTCTTTAAATGACTCTGCACAGTACTGTGTGAAAAATGGAAGATGGATAAATGAATTCGGAAGCTATTATACATTGATGTAGAGGTGAGTATTGTTGTTAACAATCTTTGTAATAACAGAACCTAGAGATCAAAGTGTTGCATGAAAATAATTATGAGGAGGTCAAATGTGATCTCAGGAAATAAGCACAGTGATGGAATATGTGCAGATACAGTAATCTGAAGAATTTATAAAAGGGAGGATTAGGTTTAACCACTAGTAATATGGAGACATTGAAGTGCTGGAGAATTGCAATATTCAGTCACTGTCCCTAATTCTAGTATCACTATTTAAAGGAATACTAGTCCAAGACCCATAATGGTGCTCATAGATCATTTTTAAAAGATATATATTTACTATATTATATGTATCATATATATATGTATATATATATTCTGCTATTCTATTGCTCATCTATCTATATTGTATACATCTCTAGTAATTTTATAATAAATGGGAAGAAAACATTGTTCCTTCCATTCCCAACTTATATTTTAATTATGACCCACAAGGAATTTTTTTAGTAGCCCAAGAAAAATCAGTTATGTCAACTTGGCATAATGATGTCATTTGTTGTTACAGTAATGTAGTGACCATGGACCAATAAGCAAGATAATGACAGGGTGAGATTTGTCAATGATTTTTATTATGGACGAATCATAGTGTTCAAAAAACAGTGAGCAGTAGTCATCACACAATTGATCACATAGTTACCAGACACCAATGACATATTACCTATCTTTAGAACTTATTTCCCTTAATTTTATAATAAATGAGAAGAACATATTGAACACTACACTGTTTAATTACTATTATATTTATATTGCTGGCCAGTCCTTCTTCAAAGAACTTTTGTTTTGGTCAAAAATGAGTCGCAACCTCACTGTGATGTCAGTTGGTCATTGTGCTGTAATTCTTTTTACAGTCACGTGGCTACTATAAAGCAATCATATGAGATTTTTCTGTTACATTGTTGAAATGGACCAAACACAGTGCTCAAAAGCCACTGAGCAGCAGTTGCCACGAAAACAGGCCATGTGGTTACCAGGACCCAATCAGAAACCTACTGAATCTGCATCCCCAATTGGTCTCCCTTTGCTAGCATTGGTCCAAAACCGTATTAAGCAAGCCTGGACAAATTAGGTCAATCATGTGATTAACTGCACCAAATGTGTTTGCTTCAAAGTGAAACAAATAGAGCAGCTATGTGATACTGGCCAATCAAATTGTTGAGTAATGTCACTCAATTGCAGAGGTCACATGATCAGTCTTGACCAATAAGATTGTTCAAAAGGAAAACTTTAACTGTAATATATTCACACATATATATTCACATTAAAATATTATATTCTAGAATATCTGCTTTGCAAAATACTTTATTGCGCAACGCTACATAATTACTTGTCTCATATTACCTCCAAAATTGCGATGAAGACAATTTTGAAGTTGCAGTCGGATCTAAGCCTAGAAATCAACAATACTATAGAAAAGGTTGGCAAATAAACTAAGGAAATATGCAAGAATGGTGACCTTCATATCAAAATAACAATGCATGGAGCAAAATGCAAGTAAATATCAATGCTTCAACCAAAAAGCAACTTTCAATGTACTTTCAGACTGACAGGTAGCTTTAAGAGCAACTGTGCCATGGAGTCATGTAATTTCAAGGCTATTGCTTTCCTTCAAAACCTCTGCACTAACTGCTATTAAACACAGAAAACAGCATAGTTACCTGTGCAAAAGAGCATAAGAATATGCAGAATGAGAAAAAACTGGCCATTTGAGATTACTCCTGCTTACGCCTCATGCACAATTTGCCATGTAATGGTCTGTTCTCAATTTAGTTAATCTCCTGATTAACTGCAAGTGAAATTTCTGAGAAAAGAAAGCTCTGTGGAATTTCTCCCTGATCTTGAAAGCAAGTATGCAAAACGGCATGAAATCAGTCTACATTATTCAACCCAGACTGATATATCCCACAGAGGCATTTTCAGAAAACGTGATCAACAACGTTTATATTTGCCCTATAACAACAACACCAACTTGCATTTACATAAGAACATAAGAAATAGGAGCAGGAGTAGGCCAATTGGCCCCTCGAGCCTGCTCCACCATTCAATAAGATCATGGCTGATCTGATCCTAATCTCAAATCTAAATTCATGTCCAATTTCCTGCCCGCTCCCTGTAACCCCTAATTCCCTTTACTTCTAGGAAACTGTCGATTTCTGTTTTAAATTTATTTAATGATATAGCTTCCACAGCTTCCTGAGGCAGCAAATTCCACAGACCTACTACCCTCTGAGTGAAGCAGTTTCTCCTCATCTCAGTTTTGAAAGAGCAGCCCCTTATTCTAAGATTATGCCCCCTAGTTCTAGTTTCACCCATCCTTGGGAACATCCTTACCGCATCCACCTGATCAAGCCCCTTCACAATCTTATATGTTTCAATAAGATCGCCTCTCATTCTTCTGAACTCCAATGAGCAGAGTCGCAATCTACTCAACCTCTCCTCATATGTCCGCCCCCTCATCCCCGGGATTAACCGAGTGAACCTTCTTTGTACTGCCTCGAGAGCAAGTATGTCTTTTCTTAAGTATGGAGACCAAAACTGTATGCAGTATTCCAGGTGCGGTCTCACCAATACCTTATATAACTGCAGCAATACCTCCCTGTTTTTATATTCTATCCCCCGAGCAATAAAAGCCAACATTCCGTTGGCCTTCTTGATCACCTGCTGCACCTGCATACTAACTTTTTGATTTTCTTGCATAGGACCCCCAGATCCCTTTGTACTGCAGTACTTTCCAGTTTCTCGCCATAAAGATAATAACTTGCTCTCTGATTTTTCCTGCCAAAGTGCATAACCTCACATTTTCCAATATTGTATTGCATCTGCCAAATCTCTGCCCACTCACCCAGCCTGTCTATATCCTCCTGTAGGTTTTTTATGTCCTCCTCACTCTCCACTTTCCCTTCCATCTTTGTATCATCTGCAAACTTTGATACGTTACACTCGGTCCCCTCCTCCAAATCGTTAATATAGATTGTAAAGAGTTGGGGACCCAGCACCGACCCCTGCGGAACACCACTGGCTACAGGTTGCCAGTCCGAGAATGAACCATTTATCCCAACTCTTTGCTTCCTGTTAGATAACCAATCCTCCACCCATGCCAGAATATTACCCCCAATCCAGTGATTCTTTATCTTGAGCAATAATCTTTTATGTGGCACCTTGTCGAATGCCTTCTGGAAGTCTAAATACACTACGTCCACTGGTTCCCCTTTATCCACCCTGTACGTCATGTCCTCAAAGAACTCAAGCAAATTTGTCAGACATGACTTCCCCTTCGTAAAGCCATGCTGACTTTGTCCTATTAAATTATGTTTATCCAAATGTTCCACTACTGTCTCCTTAATAATCGATTCCAAAATTTTACCCACCACAGATGTTAGGCTAACTGGTCTATAATTTCCAGCCTTCTGCCTACTACCCTTTTTAAATGAGGGTGTTACATTAGCAGTTTTCCAATCTGCCGGGACCTTTGCCGAGTCCAGAGAATTTTGGAAAATTATTACCAAAGCATCCAAAATCCCTACTGCCACTTCCCTCAAGACCCTCGGATGTAAGCCATCAGGTCCAGGGGATTTATCCGCCTTGAGTCCCATTATTTTACTGAGTACCAATTCCTTAGTGATTTTAATCGTATTTAGCTCCTCCCCCCCTAGAGCCCCCTGTTTGTCCAGTGTTGGGATATTCTTAGTGTCCTCTAACGTAAAGACTGAAACAAAATATTTGTTCAGCATTTTTGCCATCTCCATGTTTCCCACCATTAATTTCCCGGTCTCATCTTCTAAGGGACCTACGTTTGCCTTAGTCACCCTTTTTCTTTTTATATAACGATAGAAACTCTTGCTATCTGTTTTTATATTTTTTTGCTAATTTATTTTCATAATCTATCTTCCCTTTCTTAATCAATCCTTTAGTTACTTTTTGCTGTCTTTTGAAGACTTCCCAATCTTCTATCCTCCCACTAAGTTTGGCTACCTTATATGTCCTTGTTTTTAGTCGGATTAATTTCTTTACTTAGCCACGGATGGCTGTCATTTCTTTTACACCCTTTTTTCCTCAGTGGAATATATATTTTTTGAAAGTTGTAAAATTACTCCTTGAATGAACACCACTGCTCATGTATCGTCTTACCCTTTAATCTATTTTCCCAGTCCACTTTAATCAATTCCGCTCTCATACCATCATAGTCTCCTTTATTCAAGCTCAGTACGCTTGTTTGAGAACCAACCTTCTCATCCTCTAATTGGATATGGAATGTAACCATGTTAGGTCACTCATTCCAAGGGGGTCCTTAACTAGGACATTATTAATTAATCCTGGCTCATTACACAGGACCAGGTCCAAGGTTGCTTGCCCCCTTGTAGGATCAGTTACATACTGCTCAAGAAATCCATCCCTAATACACTCAATAAACTCTTCCTCAAGGCTGCCCTGCCCAATTTGATTTGGCTATTTTTACTTAGCTCTTTAACATCGAAAAACATTCCACAGTGCTTCACAGAAACACAAGAAAAAGAAACAGATGTTGAGTTTAGGGAGAGCTTTGGAGAGGTAACTAAAAGCTTCATCAAAGAGGTGGGTTTTAAGGAGGGTATGAAAGGAGGAGAGGGAGTTGGAGAGGTGGACCCATTAAGGGAAGGCATTCCAGAGCGTGGGGCTTAAGCACCTGAAGGCACAGCCGCCAGTGCTGAACTGAAGGGAGATGGAGCGAATTGTAAAAAGGGCTGGAGTCAGAAGAATGGAGAGTTTGGATAGGGCAGTGTAGGCTAGAGGAGATTACAGAGATAGAGAAGGGCAAGGCCATAGAAGAATTTAAATGCAAAGATGACAGTTTTAAAATTTGGCATGTTGGGGGCTAGGAGAGAATCAAGGTCAGCGAGGACAAAAATGATAGGCATGTGGGACTTGGTGCAGGATAAGATGCAAGCACGAGTGTTTTGGATGAGTTGAAGATTACAGAGGGTGGAGGATGAGAAGCAGACCAGGAGAACATTGTCACAATCAAGTCTGGAGTTAACAAAGGCATGTGTGAGGATTTTAGCATCAGATGAGCTGAGGTAGGTGAAGCTACAGAATTAAAAGTAGGCGATCTTAGTGATGGAGAGTATACAAAGTTGGAAGCTCAGCTCAGGGTCCGACAGCATGTTGAGGTTGCAATGTCTTTCAGCCTGAGGCAGTGGCTGGGGAGGGCTGGAATCAATGGCAAAGGCAAAGGTTTCGGTTTGCCCAATGTTTAGCTGAAGGAAATTACAGCTCATCCAAGACTAGATATTGGACAAGCAGCATGACAGTACAGGGGCAGTGGAGGACAGAGACAGGAGTCATTAGCATAGATATGGAAACTATCTTGATATCTACAGATGACGTTGCTAATGGGCAGCATGTAGGTGAGGAAGAGAAGTGGGCCAAGAATGAATCCTTGGGGACTCCAGAGAGAACAGTGTGGTATGTATTTAATTTCAGTTTAAAGACATTAATCACTCAAAATGGGTAGCACACCCGGAGAGTCCAAAGATGTGGAGACTCAGCCAATCTTAATGGCTGAGCCTCATTTGAATACATTTTCCTGGAGTCCCGGCCGAACCCAGCCAGTTCCACTACTTGGCCAGCGGGTGGGAGTGGGAGTGGGAGTTCGGCGGCAGAGGGGAACGGTCGTCAGTTAAGGGGGAGGCAGTGTGTGCTCTGGCCGCGATCTGTGGGGCTCTGCCCACGATCAGGGGTGGGGGAGGTGCAGAGACCATGGAAAGGGAGGCTCACGGCTTCCTTGTGAGGCCTGGAAGAGCACTCCCGGTCCTCCTAGCCCACAGGGAAACTTAAAATTAAATTTGTCAAACTTACCTGCCGGGACTTCTACTCCACGATCTAGCTCCCAGCAGGTTTGGCCTGATGGAGTAGCCATCATTGCTGCTCTTTCTCTGGCCTCCAACCAAAACTGGAGATTGGCTCCCGATGACATCATCAGGCCCAATCTGCATATTTAAATAAGGGCCCCTTTTCCATCCTGTGGGTGTCCTGCTCAAAAGAGCAAGTTAAAATCAGGCATGCAGCAGAATCAGAGAGGTAAGTGACTGGTTTCATTTTAACTGCCCCCCCACCCCTGATTTCCGCCAGGCGGGGGAGTTAAAATCAGGGCCATAGACACGCATGAAAACTGTTGTGACCACGGTGTAGACATTTAATGTTTACTACACTAATGTGCATGGCCTTGCATTCTTTTGTACATCAAGTTCTATCTGTTGCTTCATTGCCCATTCATTAAATTGTCCAGATCTCTGTTGTTGTCATCCTTCCTCAAGCTGGTCATTTGACCACACACTTGGTATTAGCATCATTTATGAACAGTATAATCACCAGAGGGGCGATTTTTTCCATCAATCACACTGAAGAATCTGGACATGGAAGAAAGGAAAATAAGGCAGGAAGCCCTTTTGCCAGCTCTCCATGCCACTTCTGCAATTTTCTACTTGAAGTGACATTGGACGCACAATACATCCAAATTGGGTGGCAAGTCGACCCAGTAGTGACACAAACGTCGCTGGAGCTCGCCAAAATTATTCAAAGAATCCTGAGCCATTTAACTGGACTGTAATTACCTGCTCAATGTTGTACTCCTTTTTTGAATAGTGGTATTACATGAGATGCTTTCTAATTCTAGGGTACATTAACCAAATTTGTATTTGTTTCCTCACCCATTTCCTTGAGGATTATAGAATAGCACAGCTAATGCTGTAAGCTTTTTGATAGCATGGCCTGAAGCTTTCTCCGCTTTTGCGCTCAGAGAGATGTGTAATCTGGGCACAAACAAATTAGGCGGCTTAAAAGATTGCAGAATTTTGTGCCTAAGAGAGGTACATGCAAATTTAAACACAGACAAGTATCCTCGATGTTTTACAACTGGCCATTAAACCCTGCATTTGAACCTCCACCCACAAAATTGGCTATGCCTCAAATTCTGAAATGTGAGTATCCTCCAATTGCATTTGTTTGGGGGGGGGGGGGAAGGGGTCTCCTAACATTACGTCTCGACTTTCAGGCATACAGGCACCCATGGTCACCTGAAGCAGGTGCAGAACAGCTAACCAGGAGAGAATTGAAGCCACCATCATCTCTTGATGCTGCTGGAAGCTATTCTTAAATAAATTAAGGAAGATGGCTCATTTTGCAGCTGTACCCCTGCTTTTTGTAATGTTGAAGGAAGAGGAGGAGGAAGAGGTGGGAGAGAACCAGAGACAGGAGGCCCAAAGAGTAAAATGCCACAGGAGGAGACTGCACTCCATTCGCAGGTACCCTGCCCAGAGACTGTACAGGCCTCAGCTGACATTCCAGGAGACGTCTGAAGAGCTGACTGCGCTATTTGCACTTCACAAAGGATGCCATCAGCCGACTATGACTTCCTCCAGGAAGACTTGAAGCCTCAGTCTATGTACTGCAGAGCCCTCACAGTGGAAATGAAGGTGACCAGGGCCATCAACTTTTACAGGTCTGGATTCTTCTAGGCATCCTCGGATGACCTGTTTTGTAGAGCTGGGGAGTTCATTAAATTTGGAATGTCTGTAGTGGAGCAAAGGCAAGAGGGCACTTAGCTTTATAGAATTGCTGGCTTCCCCAGAGTGCTCAGATTGACAGGGAACACACGTGGCATTGAAGGCTCCCCTTCAACCTGGAAAAGTTACACGAACAGGAAAGTCTTCCACACCCTCAATGTGCAGATGGTCTGTGAGGCCCGGTTGCACAACCTGTATGTTTACATGCAGCAAGCGGGTCACTTTCACGCATGCTCGGGGGTGGGGGACTGGTGGAAGATTGGATAATTGGTGACAAGACCTACTCTCTGATGCCATGGCCGATGGCGCCCTTTTGCATCCCACAGGCCAAGGCAGATGAGAGGTACAACCAGGTGCACGTGTCCACCAGGCAGGTCATCGAGAGATCCATCGGGGAGCTGAAGAGCCGCTTCAGGTACTTGGACTTGGGGACGTACATCAGTATACCCCAGAGGGAATGGCAAGGTTTTGCGGATTATCGTAGTGTGCTGCACAACTTCGCCATGACTGAAGGTCTGGACCTCGACACGCCGAGGGAGGAGCCAATCCAGGCAGAAGATCCTGCGCTGTGGGAGCCGGAGCAAAAGGACACGGCCCATCCGCAGGGTGCGTATGATCGACAGGGCAGGGCTGTTAGCATGGCTTGTGGTACAGGCTTTTGCCCAATGAGCCCCCCATCTGCAGAGGTCACAACCAAAAAAAAGACTCAGACACTGACCTCTTCAAATTCAAATGACGTTTTATTACAAAAATTTTAACGAGCAAATTGCATAGAATTACTTAGAATGTACAAAACAAACAGGCCATTCGGCCCAACAGATCATTGCCAGTGTTTACGCTCCACACAAGCCTCCTCGCACCCTACTTCATCTAACCCTATCAGCATATCCTTCTACTCCATTCTCCCTCATGTGTTTATTTAGCTTCCCCTTAAATGCTAGTCACCTCAACTATTCCTTGTGCTAGTGAGTTCCACATTCTAACTACTCTCTGAGTAAAGAAGTTTCTCCTGAATTCCCTATTGGATTTATTGGTGACTATCTTATATTTATGGCCCCTAGTTCTGGTCTTCCCAACAAGTGGAAACATCTTCTCTACGTCTACCCTATCAAACCTTTTCATAATCTTAACGACCTCTATCAGGTCACCCCTCAGTCTTCTCTTTTCGAGAGAAAAGAGCCCCAGCCTGCTCAATCTTTCCTGAAAGGTATAAGCTCTCAGTTCTAGTATTATTCTAGTAAAACTTCTTTGCACCTTGTACAATGCCTTTATATCATTTTCATAATATGGAGACCAGAACTGTTCACAGTACTCCAAATGTGGTCTAATCAAGGTTCTGTACAAGTTTAACATAGCTTCTCTGCTTTTCAATTCTATGCCTCTTGAAGTGAACCCTGTGCTTGGTTTGCTTTTTAATGGCCTTGTTAACAGCAAATAGAACATTTCTATAAAAAAGTTAAACCTCTATTGTAATTTTCAATAATGTTTCAAGTATCAAACCATAACAAACATTTTTAAATAATGAAAAGTATTTTATTTAAGTGTAAAACATTGAATAGAAATTTGAAGGAACATTTGCAAAAATATAACTAGAAACAACCAGAGCCAACATTATAAAAGCTGTAAACCTTTGTCCAAACAATGTAAACATTTCAATTTGGTGCAAAGTTTTTATAAGTTTCTTAAATAAACATTTAACGTTGTCGAACATGCATCGTTTTAAAAATTAAACAACAATGAGACAGCCTGGCAACTCCCCCCTTGATGACTAAGGAGGTGAAAGAGGAGGCGGAAGAGACAGGATTAAAATTCCAGCTACTCCTCCAAGGCACCTTGCTTGGTTCACCCCGCACCCAGACGAGTTCTTCAGACAGCTGCCCCCCTGCGCTGTCTACCAGTTACTGTGGATGGTTCAGTTACTTGAGGCATGGGATGCTGGTCTGATGAATCATGGGCCTGTGTTTCATCAACTCTTGTGGTCGTCTGATCCTGGAGCAGGATGTTGCTGCTTTCATCCCAGGATTGAGATCTTGAGCTGCCTCGTGCAGCCTGCTGTATGCAGCTGGTGATGTGCCTGCTGCTGTAAGGCTGCTGCCTAGGGTGGTGCTGCCATCCACAGAGCTGGAAGCACCAGCCACTCGGACCTCACGAGGCGTCCTCCCAATGCAGTCTTGATCTACAGCCCCAGCCAACTCCCTGATGGGTAGAACGAGCAGTGACTTATCACGCTCTCCAGTCTGTCTCCCAAAGCCTTAAGAGCTGAAGTCTGAGCCTCCATCAAGTTGGGGGCCTTGCCGGATATCCCAAAGCAGCAGTCAACTGCTGAATGGGCTCTTGGAGCTGTAGCATCGCCTGTGCAATGCTGCTGCTGCTCATGACAGCAGATTCTGGAGGCCAGACCGGCAAGGTTCTCCATGTTAGTATAGATGGAGCCCAGGGCCCTCATGCCCCTTTGATGCTCCATCAGCAGGTGCCTCTTCATGCCTGCAGCTGTCAACTCAAGATCTGCTGACACACCAATCTGTGGCTATCTTCTGGCCGATCTGTCTGGAGAGGTAGCTGCATCCTCCACCTCCTCCGAGTCTCCCCCCTCCCCAGAACTGGATTCAGAGACCTGGGAGCTATGCTGGCATTGAATCACTCGCTCAGCATGGATTATTGAGTCTGTCCTGGTGGCCGGTTGAGGAGTTGATTGACTCTGTCTCTGCTTGGGAGTGGCCTGAAGGTGCGGTGGAGGCTGCATCCTAGGAAGGAGTGTAGGTGTAGAACTCTGGCTTTCCATCAGCCCCTCCTCTGGCAGCTGAAGGGCACGAGCTCCATAACAAAGCCAACGTCCTCTCCCTCCATCTCCTCAGGAAGTTGCTCCGTCTTACTTTCCCACATGCTCGCCCCCTCCTCCACCTTCCCTTCCTCCTCCTAGTCGTTCTTCTCCTCCACAGCAGCTGCCTCCCGAGATCTCTGGTGATCTGCGGGAAAAAAGGCAGAAGGTTAAAATGGTTGCCCTTGCCAGAGCTGAAATGCCCCACTGGTGATGGGGGGGGGTGTGGGGGGTATGGGGTGGGAAGCCTGTGCCACTGTCCTGTACTGGAACATTGATAAATAGCCAGTGGGCAGGTATTCACCTGCTTGTGGACTCTTATCCCCCCCACCCCCAACTTGGCCTCCTCTGTGACCACAATGGTGTGACAGCCCAGTAGATCTACCGGCTTCTGATCATGTGGGGTCATAGAGCATAGGTTTGGGAACCACCCTCTCCCCTCGCTCTTTACCCTCCTGCGGGCATTGTGTGCATTCTTACTATACAAAGTCAAGAATGGAAAACATTAGGCTTGTGCTTTAAGTGTGTGTAGTAAGTGAAGGAGCTCCTGGTCTTCATGTATCAGAGGGGTTGGTCTCGGCCATAGCTCACTAATCAGCTTGTTCCCTCTGAGTGTGGCAACCATATTGGGCATGGGAGAAAATTATGGCATTGTGAGTTTCTTACGCTCCCTGCTCTTGGAGGTCATTAAACTTTCTCCTGCACTGCTCCACCATACTGGGCATGATTGAGGCGGCACTCAGCGCCTCTGCAACCTCTGCCCACACCTGCCCCCTCACCACACGTGAGGACTGTGATGTTGGTGCCTCCCTTCCACCTCATCCAAGATGGCCTGATGGTCCTCACCAGTGAAGTTGAAGGCTCTCTTCCAGACTGCCTTCTCCTGTGATTCTGAGGTAGTCATCTGTGGGAAGGGAAAGGTTTGAGACAATTCAGACTCTCTACAAAGCAATTTAATGGTATTAATTTTAAAAATCTGCAGGACAGAGAGCTATGTGCTGTTCACCTTTCAATCTCCAGCCTCACTCTGATGGATTTTTTTTCCAATTTTAAAGCCCTCCACCTTAGCACCTTGAAGCTCCCTTGGCTCTGTTCCAATTACATTTCTCACCATGCTCGGATATTATCTGGATGCACGACTATTTTTATATTCGGGCATCTTCTAGTTAGTTTGCGAGGATACTTGGGCACAATTTGACATCGGCAAAATGGACACAGCTTCGGGCACAATTCAGGGTCTAACCTCTTGGTTATGCACATGGAAGAAACTCCAGGTCCACATATTTGATTGATCTTTATATCAAAAATCTACTTTTGCGAGGCTCTAATTCTAGTCCAGAGCTTCACTTGCAGTGATCATGGTAGCAGAGATAACTGCTGATTTCCTGCCTTGTGCCAGGAGCAGGTCCTTGCAAAATTATCCCCCATTGTTTGTGCATAAATCCTTAAGTCTATTGGACTGAATCTAAATCTACTAACAATTTTCACTCATGAAAACTGATGGCAGACGTCTTAATTCTTCACATTTCCTGATCCACATTTTTAAAAGATATTTACTGTGTGATTCCTCTTTTCCCCCATTTCAATCCCCTCCATTGTTCTTGGCCATAGTACCACCTAAATGAGTGGGTGAATGGGTGTTTTGCTAAAATCTCCTTGTCAGTGCTATCCAGAATAGGTGTCAAAGAAACACTGGAACTCAGCACAGATCGGTGATCAAACCTGGGACCTTCCTGCTCTATATGCCTCAGTCACACACTGGATAAAGTCTCTGGGGCCAATTTTCACTTGGGAGAATCAGCATTAATGGGGCAGTAAAAGCCTAAATATGGGGTCATTAGCCTTACCACTCCGTTAACCCCAATGAACCCCTATTTTGAAAGGGGCCTAATGCTGGGCCACCAAAGCGCCTGCCTGCTTCAGGTGGTAGGCTTCTTTTAACATGTAAATAGGGGTCCTATGGAGCACATAGGACCCTGATTGCCATTTTAGGAGTGAAATGATCGGAGTGCGCACTGCGCGGTTGATCAGCGCTTTCTGCTGGTTGGCCACCCAAAACTCAAAATCGACCAGTCATCGTGAATTCAGAGTCCTAATTATTTCTTGGTTCCATAAATCCATGTTAATGATACTTTGGCAAATGATATTTTGAACGTGGCATATGCCAACATACTCATAGCAGTGGAGTGGAAAGATGACCTTGTTGAATCAGTGAGGTCAGCTCATTTGAATAATTTCAATGTGCTCCCTGTGCATTTACCATGAGTGTTGTGGCTGCAAGTGGTTGTAGAATGGGGAATGCAGCAGCTCTTAAAGGGCTACTGCTCCATCCTAGTGCTTGAGTGCTATGAAGGTAATGGAGTCTAAGTAAAGGCCAGGTGCCAAAACCACCCCTTTGATGAGGAGACACTGGACATGTAACCTGAGAATGTGTAACAGAGGAAGATCTCCATTTTGGGGGCAGAGGAGAACTATCCTCTCAGTGCTGATGTGTGGCAACATGGCAGGAAGTTGCCCACCAAGTGAATGCTATAATGTACATGATAAAAGCTCTGAGGAAACATGTTGTTCATGGTGGAGTGAATGGCAACTCCATGGCTATCTGCAGGGACCCTCTGAGACCAAGGGTACAGGTACAGTTTTGCTTACCAACACTCTAATTGCCATTATTGAGATTTGGCCCCCAATTTACATGAGGTTCCCACTTTCGCCTAGAGAGGCTAGGAAATCAGCTTGAGAGAAATTTGATGATGGGCAACACATTCCTTAGTGGTTACCAAGGATCTCTTCTCACATCGATCCATGATTATCCACAAGGGACACAAAGCAGGCGAGGCATAGATGAGGCTGTTAAGTCTCAGATGATGCCCCATCCACTCAACCTCACCATCCCCCTTAGAGGACTGAAGACGTGGTAGGTAACACAAGAACTGAAGTGCTGGGAGGTGTTTCAGGGCCAGCTCAAATCCTAGCATAACAAGGTACAATACCACAACTTTGCCAAGAGACCCCTATTGAGAAGAAGCAAACTACCAGCACATTTACTCCTCCCCTTGAGATAGCCCTTAGAATGAATATAAAATTACATAATAAGTGACACACACCCTACTCTTCCATTGAAGGCAAGAACTGGGGATGTATGCCTTTGAAACATAGGCACAGGACATGAAAAGATGGATAAACTGGTTGTACCTCCTTTGAAATATACAGTATAGATTTATTATCAGAAGTGACATAGTAGTGTGACATATGGTGGGAAACAGGCAGAATGGTAGTAGATGGCGCTACTGCCAGCAACAGTGCTGTGGCTATATGTCTGTGCAAAAGGAATCCTGTGATGCAAAAATGCAGCAGCAAAAAGTAGAAGAAAGTAATGCAAAAGCAATGATGACGACATTACAGTATTCAAAGTTCAACAATGAGCTACATTAGTCCCAGCTTTAAGAATCAAATTTCTCAACCAAACAACATAGAAGCCCAGAAATGCCAGATTTATACAGGCAAATGATGCTACAGGAGTGAAGATGCTAGAAAACTTAGGATATATGTTTAGAGACCTATTTAAATATGATTGAATAAAATGAGGGTGTATAATGATACTTGTGTATGCTCTTAAAGATGGCTATTGGCACTGCGCCCATCCAGCACCACGTCATTGACACCACAGCCAATGGAGTGAGTGCTTAGGGTCAGGGGTTAGGATTAGTGTGTTAGGATTAGCATTAAAGGTTAGGGTTAGGGGTAGGAGTTAACGTTATGGATTAGGGTTGGGGTTAGGGTTTTGAAGATAGGGGGATTATTAGCGCTGCGCATTGTGTGAGATCTGACCTGACATCTTGACAGTTACCTTTGTGTTGCCTGCAGGAACCGTTTTTGACAACTACCCCTGTCACTACAAATATGTCCCAAAAAAATTGGATTGTTGAATTCAGAACACAATAATTCCAGTCATCAGGCTTGCTTGTGTGATTCCATAATGTACATGCATAGAATACATGGGGTCCAGTGATCACTTTGAGATCAGATTTTTACATTCAGATTTAGCAATAATATTAAAGTGTGACCAAAAAATAAGGTGTTTAAGGTTTACAAAATCAAACCTTGAGGCTAGGAGAAGAATACAAGGGAGGCAGCTCTAAAAAGTAAAATGATGAAACAACATTGGATTATTTTAAGACTGCTTTAAGTAGCACAGAAATAAATTATATCCCTAGGAGTAAGAAGACAATGCTGAGACTTAAACTCTTTGAGCCCATCATCAGGGAATTGGCCCTTACATTTATTTTTAATTTGTGCTTACAATTTTGCTAGTAACAGTGAACAAAAGAAATTTTTCTCTATTCAGGAAAAGGCATGAAAAGGAAATTTCTAGCTACCTGGTGGCAGTTTTACTAATGAAAGAGAAGCAAGTGTTCCATATGAGTTCGGAGGCAGAGTGAGGCAAGAATACCAATGGACAAGAAAGCAGTGCGAGTGGAGCAAAGATAAAACCTGCTAGCTGTTGGTTTGGTTTGTGAAGACAAAAAGAAAGTGGGGTAGATTTTCAACTTACCACCTTGGCGTAACATTGGCATTGCAGATTGGCCAATTGATTTCAATGGAAAGGAAAATCAGGTGGTTTTCATAATGGGTGGCTGATCCACAAAGCCAAGTTTACGCCAGGTTGGCAAGTTAAAAATTTACCCCATTGTCTTCAAATAATTGAATAGAAACAACATTTTCATTGCCCCTTTGATAGGAATGAAGGAAACAAGATTTAATGATTGCACTATGAGAAGAATTAAGGTTATGATCTGATTGGAGTTGATGAATTAGAGTGGAATCATCATTAAAAGAGCACATAGGGTTGGATGATAAGTTGAGGAAGTAATGGATATAGTGAAGAAAAAGGGAAGTGAGGACAGATCCTTGGGAAATCCCTAAGTTGATGGACAAAGGGATCAACCACCAACTGAAGCTGGATTGAGATGAGGCTAAAACTAGATAGCCATGAACATAACTTTGGCGTAGGGCCATATAACATTAACTTGTTTAGAACTGCACACTGCTAGACCCGATCAAAGGTTTTAGAGTCGTCTATGGTAATGACAAATGAATCATCAAAATGTTAGGAGCAGAGTTCTGTACATATGTAACATAGGCAAGAAGATCATGAATGGAATGGCCATGCAGAAAACCATGCTAGCAACCATGGTTTCTAGGTTACTAATCACTCCTAGTAGACCGCTAAATATTGAATAATGTAACATCTACCCTGGTACTCTGTAATACATTTTGTGTAAAAATCAGTCACATTTTACCTTTATGAAATTGTTTTTATGGTAGTCCCTGTTGTGTTTTACCAATGGAAAAGTAAAATCTAGGATGGTTATGAGGCATTGCTGCCTCCTTTGCCTAAACAATTTGCTATGTATCTTTTTGCCATTCAGCCAGTGACCAATAGTATTGTAATTTTTACTTTGTTGCACCTAATTTACTATACAATTGCTTCTGCCATCATTTCTATTATTGTGTTAACCCTTTCAATATTGTCACATTATCGTTACCACAATGCTATTCCTCATGACTTAATAGATCTATCTTGATGAAACATTCTATACATTAGAACCATTTCTTTCACTTCTGTTTAATACTTTGTTCCTGTGTTGCCATTAATATCAGTACTATAGTAGCTGTATATATCTATTCTAATATCATTGCATCAGTACAAGAGCATTTTAACTTATCCTGCATATCCTTCTTAAGAAGATAAGAAAGTGTGGAATGAAAACATGTAATTTAAAAACAAGTCTGCTCCTTTCACAGACTGTTTACAATTTTTTCTACTAAGGACTGTGCCCCACTTTTTAATTTGCTGAGGGAAAGTATTCCCTGATTCCCAAAGATAATCAAACAAATTACAACTACATGTCCACTATTTAACCCTTGTGAGATATCCACCATAACCAACCCTTCCCCTATTGCTCCCAACCCTGCTCCAGCAGTGTAAGAAGCATCATGCCTTATGGAGTGCGTTCATACTACACATGTTGTACAGGGTATAAATGCAGCACGAATCCAGAGTCAGGGCCTGACCTAAAACCAAAACAAAGTGAAGTGTGATTCCCTGGAGAAGGATAACTCATTCTACTTTACTGCAGAGTCAGATTGTGTCTTCATTCTCAATTTATACTAGACAAATTTAGCATTGGTGCAGAGCTGAAACTGTTTCACACCAACACTTGAGCTGTAAATGAACCTATGGAGATTTTGATCATCTCAGTCTATCCTTATTCCTACAACTTTCAATCCCATTCTTAACCAAATATTTATCAGGCTCTTTGAGAAGGAGTGCATTAACAGAGCATTATTACTTTTTTGAGGAAGCTGTTCTACATATCCAATATGTGAGAAAAAAAATTCTTCTAATCTTGTCCTGTTTAGAATGTTTTAATTTTGAACACGTTGTCTAATTTTGTGCTCACACTCAATTTTAAATAGCCTGCTTTACACCTACAATAATTGTGACTCTCAGCATTTTAAAGAGCTGGATCATATCTTTAGAATTTTTACCGGAATCATCCTTGCAGCCCTTCAACAGATCAATGTCCTTTTGAAGGTGGGATGCCCAGAGTTATAAATATTCTAAATAAAGCCTCACCAATAATTTAAACAAAGATAGAATAGAATCCTCTTGCTGCTACCTAAAATCTACCTTTTTAATTCACGTTTACCTCTTCTTTCAATTATCCTGAATTAACTTTTTTATGATTGTAGTCCTCACTATGTTTTGTTTCCCTGTATCTTTTAAATATTTCAGTTTCATCTCTTGGTTAATTTTGACCCCTTTGTTTAACTATTGTGGTCTAACCATATTTTGTTCTCTTCGGAATATTATTTCCACATCCTTTAAAACCCTATTGGCCTGTTGTTTTATTTCTCGTTCTACTTCTCTTAATGCTGTGTACTTTTGAGTTTAGTTTTCAAAACAGCATTAAATCTAACTATGTGAAGATCAATACAGCACAACACAAGTTTCAATCACTTCCAGGTAATTGATCAGTTCTGGTGAAGGACTGCAAAGCATTAAATCTAATATGTCATATTCTCTAGTGATTTATGTTGTTTAAAGTAATCACTGATTAGCTCTATGGAATTGTTTATACTATTACCCCTCCCTTCTGAGTATCTTTGGCCTGTCCACTTTACCTCTGGGACATTAAAATCCGAATTCTCTACAGCCTCTCTTTAATGGTTAAACAACCCTTTATTTACCTGTTTAACTTGAGTTGGTGGTCAGTAGCAGTTATAACTATTTTGTTCCCCATACATCATGAATTTCTATCCAGATTGCTTCTGCTCTGTATACCCCTCCTCAGCTGCTGTTATATCAAATAATGCCACACCTCTGCCCAACTTGACAAGGCTGTCGTTGCACCCTTCATCTCATGCCCATTTTATCTGACCTGAGCTTTCAGCATTATTATATTCACCCTTTTACTTCAAACAACAATTTTTGCTGCCCTCTGTAGTTATTGATAACTGATTGCTCATCTATCATTATCACCACCAAATCCATTTTAGATGATGCTGTTTTCAAGTTCGGAGGCAACAGCTTAGTCCACAGCTGACTAAATGATAGCTTCATAGTTGTTTCTTTCTATCTGTACAGATATGCCAGTCCCATTGGTGCTGGAGAGGCCAGCCAGATCAAGCATCAAGATAACCACCAGAGGGGCTCAAGAAGCATCACAGTCACCTCCACCCCAGGAGCGATCAATGCAGCTAGCCACCTCAGAACAAGCAGTTGTGGCACAGCTGGTGGAGGAAACAGTTTCCAGACCATCCACAAGGCTACGTAGGTGTCACCAGATGCAAGTTGTAGTGCCACAGGATCTGCTTGATCTGAATATTCAGGCCCTATTCTTGGGACTACAAGAGGCTAAGAATGCAATCAGTGGGGATCTACAAGCCGCCATGGCTGATCTTGAAGCCCATATGCATGCTAATTTTACTGATGTGCATGCAGCTGAGCAGTTTAACATGGCAAATCTGCAAGCTACAACGCAGTCTGGTGCAATGGACATGCACGCTTCAATGTTTGCTGACTTGCAGGATGTCTTGCAGACTGGAATGGCAGACCATCTGAGTGCTCTAAAGGTTGGCCTTACTGAGATCCAGAATTCTCTTCACATAGATACATCCAATATATGGGGTGCTATCCATGTTGGCCTCAAACAGGTAGATATAAACCTGAAACAGATGCACACAGCAGTGCAAAAAAGTTTGAATCAAATTAGCGAGGATATTAGTTCTATGGTTAGTCTTGTCACTGAGGAGGTGTTGGAACAAGCTTACTCCTCCAGTCAGTTTGTGACAGAAACCAGCCTGATCTACTCAGAGATGGAATGTAACCAAAGCCAAGATGCAAATTCAGCAGCTAGTGACATTGTGGTTCCTAATCTAAAGAGTCCTTCCATTTCCACAGAAGATGTGCATTCAGCTGATCCCTCCACAAGCAGTGCCACTATCAGCACCATACCAGTAGGGAGAGTCATGTTTACAGAGAAGCAGTACATGGCCAACATGTGATAAAACAATTACATTTTCTGGTTAATTTTCCTATAAAACATATGCCAGCATATTAAAATTTACTTCTCACATTGTCCTTTTTCTCGTGCTGTGATTTTATTGTGGTAAGATTTTGTATGAGTTCCTCCCTGCCGAGGCACATCCAAGTATGAGTTGTTCCATGGTGTAAATATAAAGAAAACTCCAGCAGTAGTTGAGGGCCATCGTATTAAATGTATCTATCCTGGAGAATGGTATGATGCTGTAAGGTATTGGATTTATCCATTATGTAAGTGGAGGTTTTTTTATTAAGAGTTCAGTGTCACATGGGCATCATGGGACAGTGCAGAAACAAGCCAGGATTTTCCATTTTGGTGGAAATACAACAGTAAATTGAAATGGCGGGCTGTACACCATTGATCCTGGTGAATTTTCTGAGGTCATCCTGATTTACATCATTTTGGCAAGTTCTTGGTGGGATTCCTGCCTGCTCTGCGGAGCCCATCTCTGGTAAGGAATGAAAATAGTTGTGGTATGGGGCCAGCTGCCTGAACTGTTTTCAAATGTTTTAATTTCTGCAGTCAGGGAGTGCAATTCATTGTCCCACAATTGATTGGACTCCTGGAGGGAGGGGTCTTTTAAAATTTAGCTACCCTGCTGCCCGCCATAACAACACTGGATGCCAATAATGACAGAAAATGTGACGTACAATATCTCTCCATACCTATATTTGGGTGGAAACATTCAATGGCTAACGTCCCTGTCGGCGATAAATCCCGGAAGTGACGGCAACCAGCAGACAACTAGTGGGGCGGCTCCCACCCCAGACCCTCCTGAAATCAGGCAGAAAGGAAATAAAAGTTTGGAGATCCAGAATCTAACAGCAGCCTTGATATAAGTCAGGTATACTTGTCTGCCAAACCTAAATATCTCAAATATCACACCTCAGAAAGTCAGATAATTTGTTCTTACTGCCTCTTCTTGATTTCCAGCAGATATGCTATTTAGAAAATTATCAGTGCTGTTCCAATAGAGATTCTACAACCAGAATGAAGTCTGCTTTTGAGAACAGGCGGCATTTAAACCCAGTTCAAATTGGCAATAATATTCAGTGCTAGCACTAGAATTAGTGATGGAAAAATACTAACAGAAATGTTTTCACGTATCCTGCCTCAAATAATTAGTTTAATTATTTGTTAATTACTTCTACTAGAACTTTCGGCCATTTGCTTAGATTAAAAAATGTGAACTAGAAAACTAACCACACAAAACAAGTTCTGGACAATATACCTAATATGATAATGTGCAAGCAAATCTAACCATCAGTTCTTGACTTTGAGTTTATTTGATTTATAAAATGTTTTATGAACTGACTTGGGAGAGTTATGTATTACAGAGCCCATCTTGACATAATTAAAAAGCAAATAAACAATTCTATGACAAGAAAGCAGACAATAGAAAATATTTTTTAACTTACTGGATAAATTTTATTTCACTTCTGTTTAGATACCTTTTTGTTTTGAAAAGTCATTGCCTTATGCAGGTCCATTGCATATGATGCTGCCAAGTGCCAATCAGAATGGCCTGTACATAAATAGTATTTTTATATCAAATAATCCCACATCAGATGAGCTAATGCACAGTAAAGTTCTGTCATTTCTGTTGAACTATGAGGTAGAAATTCATCGACACCTGGTTTTGGGAGTGAAGGCAGCGATGAATCCATAATGTGTGTCCAAATTGGGAGGCTCGAGACTGGCAGAAATTAGGCCACAAGCCTCATTAATATTAATTGGGCGAGCTGCCAGTGTCTATCTTGCCTCCACAGGCAGCTCGCCCAATTGAAGAAAAGTAATATCGGGTCGCTTGCCTCACTTGGTCGCTCAGTCGTTTGCTTGTGGCCCAAAGGTAAGTCCTGGGAAAGTAGATGGAGTGGGAACAATAGCAGGGGTTTGTGGGGGGGTGGAACAGAGCCAATCGGGATACTGTGGAGTTGGGGGAGTACTCCTGCTCCTCCTGGCTCCACAGCAACATTTTAAAAACATTTTTTTCACAAACTTACCTTTGATTAGCAGCTGCTGCTTAGGCCACAACGACTGCTGAAGAATCTGGAGCAAGAAAGCCTGGTGCTGCTCCACTCGGCAATAACTCAATTTCCTAGAGGGGGCCTTAAACAGGCATTAGGGTGCTCATTTACATATGTAACACCTGTTTTAGGTGGCCACCAGGGATGCCTGAAAAATGGCCTGACCCAATATCGGGTCAGGTGTTTTTCAGGTGTCCTTTGGGTGCTGGACATTGGTCCTCAAAATTGTTTCACAACGAGATCCAATTTCTACCCCATGTGCTTAAATCCCAAATCAAAAGAACACTCCAACAGCATAATTTTTTTTCCCTACCCCATACCACTGATCTTTCGAGTCTTACTGAGTCTATTCATGTAATGCTGAGATTAGCCAATTTATCCATAGTTTTATGCTGAAGTCCTGCTTTGAATTGAAACTAGGTAGAGAATGTCCCAGCTCATTTCAAATAAAAAGAAAAAGAACGTGCATTTATATAGTGACTTTTATGTCCTCACGACATCCCAAAGTGCATCATAGCCAATGAATTATTGTTTGAAGCGCAGTCACCTGTGTTTGTTGGCAAATGAGTCAGCTAGTTTGCAGTGATGTTCCACAAACAGCAAGACAAGATAAATAACCATTTAGTGTTGGTTGAGGGACAAATGTCGGACAGGATACCAGGAGAATTGCTTGCTCTTCTTTGAAACAGTGCCTTGGGATCTTTTAGATCCATTGAACAGGCTGGCAGGACCTAAGTCTAGGATCTCATCAAAAAGAGAGCACATTCAACAATGCAGCTCTCCCTCAAGTTCTGATGCTGGTAACCATTCTTCCTCAGAGGTCAACATTTTCCTCCTGGAAGTTAGTGTACTTACAAGCTAACATGTAAGAAAATGACATGTCGTAACCAAGTTTCAGAAGTAGACTTTGCACACATATATATTGGAGCCACACTGGTAATTTTCTTAACAGCATGCGGATATATGAACCTTTTCTCTGCCTTACTTGCCTAAATGATTAAAATCTTTGTTATATTTTAAAAGAAATACAATTTTAATGTTGTAGAAAAATTAAATTCCTGTGCCATTAGTATATTAAGATGTTTATATGAACCTTTTAAAAATCTTTTTATGAAAGATATGTCACAGGAAGTAATGCAGGAGAGGTTTCGATTAGAAGATGACGATGAAGAGGATAATTTAACAGAAAACATGTAAGTAAAAAATAAAGATGGTTGTAAAAATTCTTTGTTACTGACACCCTGTAACTTCCTATTCCAAAGTACTTCCTTTGCAATGGGTAAAGTTAGTACAGTTTTAATCCACAAGATTCTTGTTCAATAAGGGTTAGTTTATATCGTCTTTTGTGTGTGTATGAGGAGGCGTAGGCAAGGATGTGACTGAAGAAGTCCTGGTCTATGTTTGTGGCTAAAATTTGGAGTAAAAAAGCTTTCAACACTGATGATTCACTTAACTACACTTTGGTTGAGTTGAAGCTGTAGTATCTCAAAGATTCCACAGAATTATTTCATTTTAACACAGAGATAGGAACTTTTTTTTGCATTGATTCTTGGAATGTGGTCATCGCCAGCAAGGCCAGCATTTATTGCACATCCCTAGTTGCCCTGAGATGGTGGTGGGCTTCTTTCTAGAACCACTGCAGTCCATGTAGTGATGGTGCTCCCACAATGTTGGTAAATGGGGAGTTCCAGGGTTTTGACCAAGCGACGATGAAGAAATAGCGTTATATGTCCAAGTCAGGATGGTGTGTGACTTAGAGGAGAACTTGCAGGTGGTGGTATTCCCATGCACTTGCTGCTGAAGAAGCCTTGGCAAGTTGCTCCAGTGTATTATATTGATAGTACACACTGCAGCCATGGGACACCAATGGTGGAGGGGGTGGACATTTAGACTAGTGGATGAACTGACGATCAAACAGACTGTTTTATCCTGTATGGTGTCAGGCTTCTTGAGCATAATTGCAGCTGCACCTTTCCAAGCACGTGGACAGTATTCCATCATACTCCTGACTTGTACCTTGTAGGTAGTGGAGAGGTTTTGAGGAGTCTGAAGGTGAGCCACTTGATGCAGAATAAGAAACTTACCTGTTAAGAAGAAAATGATTCAATGTAACAAAGATTTCATAGTAAGAGTCATTTCAGGGATGTGTCGTTTGTGACTATAGGTCTTCACCTTAGGGTTCCTGTCAGCCTCAAAACAGAACCCAAGTGGAATGACGAAGGAAAGTGGTATGACTATACAATACACATAACTGGGATAAGGATAGCGCTAGGAAACGAAAGAAATAATTTTGTGACAAATATGGATTATTTCACTTTATTTTGTACACGTAATACGCTAATTGACACATTTGCTTAAATTATTTAGGTTGGATTTTTCAAGTCATTCTATCCAATTTTTAAGCAGTAATTGGTGGGTGGAGTCAAGGATCTGTTAGCCCAGATTCCTATCCATTTCCCATCATCATTTCTAGTGGGCAGGCACATTCAAATGAGGCAATAAGGACATGGTGACATTGTGCATCCCATTTTATGGTCATTGCCACCTCAATTTCCCAGTCACGTTCTCAACCATATAAAATGCATTTTGCTAGGTAGCAGGGAAAAGACAGACGTGAATTTAAAGAAACCAGCAAGTACTTCTCAAGGATTTACAGAGAGCTTGATTTTTTTTTTGTTTCTGAGCTGTTGGCAACTGCTTTACCACCTACAATTATGTCTTTTGTTCTAGGTCTACCATTTTCCAATCCCCTCCCCATTGCACAGAGGGCAGAAAGGATTTCCCATTGAGAATCCCCCTGCATCTTTGTTTTTTAGAGGAAAATGTGAGATGCAGGTGCCTAGCACTCACACATTGGTACCCCATACTCAATATGCAGATCAAGGTGTTTCTACCTCCAGTTATCCAGAGTCAGTGCTTGCAGAGGCTGCAGTTTACAAAGGAAGTCATCACTACATGCTGCAACCCAACCCATGGCTTACCTTCACCACAGGCCACTGCTTATAAAGCTCATAACTGCCCTGAACCTTTATGCTACACGGTCATTTCAAGCTGCCACATCACAAATGCTGGCTAGTCAACTGTTCACAGATGCATTAAGCAAGTCATTGATGCGCTGTTTGCTTGAGCAAGCCAGGTCATGTATTTTCCCATGCATAACCAGCAGCAACATGCAATTTTACTGAGCGGCGGGAATCCCCCAGGTTCACGTCGTCATTAATTGAACCCACCTAATCCCTTGGTCAATTACACTACCTATGTCAACGGGAAAGGAAACTACACTCTCAATGTGCTGATATGTTTGTGACCAGAGCAAAAAGACAAGACAAACCCACAGCTGATACATGTCCTCATATTTCCCTACCTCCAATATTCTCGACAGCCTCCGTCCCCAGGGTGTGTAGTGCTTCCTCCTTGTGGAGAGCTAAAGATGACATGCAGTAAGACCCTGGTGTCAGCATGCAACCTATAATGGGTGTTACGACAGGTGCATGCAACAAATAATTGAATTCTATGTAAGACTTTTTGTGGGGTGAATGCATGTAAGGATGTGAATGAAAGAAACTTCCAGGTGAAGACTGGGGAACTAAATGGCATTGTACTATCGCAAGGGCATTGATACTAAGCTATTCAAACATTTAAACTGCCAGGAGGATGTTATTGTAAGTGAAAGACTTAGTATAGTGTATTATTGGAAGGCATAGCTGGCTTCATATATCTTGCCAGACCTGGTTAGGCCATTAAACTCTTTGCGGCACTGTATGGCCACACATCAAATAGTAGAATTGGCACTGATTGCTTTGGCCATCTCCTTTCACTAAGAAGAACATAAGAAATAGGAGCAGGAGTAGGCCATACGGCCACTTGAGCCTGCTCCGCCATTCAATAAGATCATGGCCGATCTTCTACCTCAACTCCACTTTCCCACCCTATCCCCATATCCCTTGATTCCCTTAGTGTTAAAAAATCTATCGATCTCAGTCTTGAATATACTCAACGATTGAGCATCCACAGCCCTCTGGGGTAGAAAATTCCAAAGATTCAAAACCCTGCTTTTTTTTTCATTTCTTTGGGGCCTTTCCTCCATTGGCCCTTAACCTGAACCAAACCTCCTAAAGCAGCATGTCAGCATCTGTGCCTTACACTTTTAGATAAAGAAATATTTTTGGTGCATCCGAAACAAAATTTGTGTTGTGGCCCCATTAATCTGTTGCAGGTCTTTATAACCTGTTGCAAACACGTTAGTTCCCATCCCCAAAACGGTCAGCTCCCAATGACAGGCGTTTCCAACACCTGGAGCTTGCCTGAATTATGCAAATTACATTGATCACAGAAACTATTGTTGTGCCAAGACTCGTACCATTGGATAGGTGAAATTCCTGTCCTTCCACACTTCTGATGAAGATTGCACACCCACAGAAAATCCAGACTTTATGACTAAAACTATGCAATAATTGAAAAACAAATAATATTGTCTGAACCTATATAGAGAACAGAGGAAAGGTTCGTTATCTCAAATTATCTTACCAAATAATCAAACTGACTCAATCAATTCCTAGTCTGTTAAGGTCAGTTCTTGTTAATACTAGCAAAAATATACATACTTACATAGTGCAGTCATTATTTAAACACTTAATATTAACCACATATTGTTTTTTTACCACAGGAGAGGTGAAGACAGTGAATCCACCATCTCCACTACAGAAAATCTTGTGTATTATGCAGGTATGTTTGAAAAGCTGAATAGTTCTGCTTTCTATTGAATCCCAATGAAATCAAGCCAGAAATCTATGGACTGCAGAGAACTGTAAACTTTAGTTTATTCAAGTTCTGATGGGTTTACATTAGTGAGGTGCCTCCTCTTGTGAGGGTAATACTCCCTTTTATGGCTGAGAGTAAACAATCAACACTCTCGAAAGTCAAGTCCTAAGAGGTGAGTGTGAGACAGAACAGGCAGGGGGTGATTATCTCTCTGACTTTCCATCTTTTGTGGTGAGAAATCACTTGAAGCTTCCTCTTGGTGATGCAGCTAAAATTGGGAATCAATGATGTGGGAAATCATGGTTGTAAACTCACACCCCACCACACTAACACATACTGCATCACTGCACTGCAACTCCAGTGATGTAACACAACATTAGTAATTTTCATGATGTCACAATATGAGCATGCCTTGCTGACATGGCAAAATTACAGAATTTTATAGCTAAAAATTGGACCAATTGCGACCAGAACATGTTGTCATCATGAAAAATAAACTACAACTCTTCTCTCTCCCTAAACTAATTAGTTTTGCCAAAACCCTTGATGGCATTCATTGGTTCTAGTCTTTCATCTTTCACAAGGAGTACGGTAGTGTAGCAGTTGTATGACTGGATGAGTAATCCAGAGGACGCGAGTTCAATCCCACCATGGCAGTTTGAGAATTTGAATTCAGAAAAAGTGGTATCAGTAAAAGTGACCATGAAGCTGTTGGATTGTTGTAAAAATCCACAGTCCACTAATATTGTTTAACGTCCTTACCGGATCAGAGAACCTTGGCTGTTCAGCCCTGGAAGGAGGTGACTGAGATATATAAAATAGTAAAAGGTACAGAAATAATTATTATAGAACTCTACTTCAAGTTAAACTGTGACATTAGGGCATATGGGCACAGGTTCAAACTAGCGGATGGCAAACTCAGGACAGATGTCAGGAAGTTCTTCATGCAAAGAGTAGTCAGCACATAGATTGGATTTCTGAGCAAGTTAATGGCAACAAAAACCCTGGAGTTACATAAAAAGCAGTTGGATGCTGTGATGGAGGGACTGCACACTCTTTCTGGGTGGTGAGCTGAGATGGCCTAAATGACTTTTCTCAACCATTATCTATCTTGTGATTTTACTCCTTTAGTTCCTAACATCATATCCAGAATACAGCAGTAACTGCCCAAAAAAGCATTTGAGATACATTTTAATTAATATGTAATCATTACAGCACTACAATTTATTTAATGCTATAGATTCAAATTTAAATGTTATTACATTTTTCCACTTAAGATCAGTGTTGGTAATGGTTCAGATAGTTGACACTAGCTTGTCAAAAAATACTAACATGATTTCACATACACAGTCATGAAAATCACTGTGTAATATCTGCATTGAAGCTTTTCTTCCAGTCATTCTAAGATTAGTCTTTGTTCCACTAGTTAAAACCATCTAATATTTGGTGGTAGAATCATAGAATGTTACTGCACTAAAACAGGCCATTCACCCCATCAGGTCTGAACCAATGTTTTTCTCCCCATGAGCCACTTAGTCGAGAACCACTCACTTGTTTGCTTGCTAGCAGGAAGCAAAATAAATAAATACAAATTACATTTTTCCTCTTTGGTTCTGTAGTCAATTCAATCATGAAGTAAATTCTGCATTTATTACTTTCATTATTTTTCAGCACAAATTGTAACAACCCTTTGAGGCATCAAAAAAGATATTAAAACATTTAAGATAGAAAGAGGGGAGATAATTGATAAACTAATCAAACTTAGGGAGGATAAGACCCCTGGTCCAAATGGATTACATCCTCGAATATTAAAAGAAGTTAGGGAGGAGATAGCAGAGGCACTATTACATATATATAAAAATTCATGAGAAAAGGGAATAGTGCCCGAGGACTGGTGGACAGCTAATGTTATTCCTATATTTCAAAAGGGAGATAGAACAAATCCAGGGAACTATAGACCAATTAGCTTAACGTCGGTGATAGGAAAGATAATGGAATCTTTACTCAAAGATGTAATGGAAAAACATCTAGAGAAAATCTAATAAAGAATAGTCAGCATGGATTTCAGAAGGGAAATTCATGCTTGACTAACCTTATTGCATTATTTCAAGAAGTAACAGAAAGAGTAGACAAGGGTAATGTAGTAGATGTAATATATTTGGATTTTCAAAAGGCCTTTGATAAGGTACTGCATTGCAGACTGATGGTAAATGTCAGAGCATGTGGAGTCAGAGGACAGGTAGCAGAAAACAGAGAATAGGGGTTAAGGGTGGCTACTCAGACTGACAAAAGGTGGGAAGTGATGTTCCACAGAGATATTTGCTGGGACCACTGTTGTTCACAAATTTACATTAACAATTTGGATTCAGGAATTGGAAATGCAATTTCAAAATGTGTGTATGACACTAAATTGGGGGATATAGTTAATACAAAGAATGCATCAAAATGAAAGAGAACATTAATAAACTTACAGTATGGGTTGTTGTTAAGCTAACTTAAGGGTTAAGTCATGGCAGGAGATCCCAGACCCGTGTCATGTTCCTCTTGTGGGATGTGGGAATTCAGGGATCCTTCCTGTGTCCCTGGTTCCTTCACCTGCGGGAAGTGTGTCCAGCTGCAGCTACTGTTTGACCGCTTGACGGCTCTGGAGCTGCGGATGGACTCACTTTGGAGCATCCGCGATGCTGAGGAAGCCGTGGATAGCACGTTCAGTGAGTTGGTCACACCACAGATAAAAATTACTGAGCGAGATAGTGAATAGGTGACCAACAGACAGAGGAAGAGTAGGAAGGCAGTGCAGGGGACCCCTGCGGTCATCTCCCTCCAAAACAGGTATACCGTTTTGGATACTGTTGGGGGAGATGGCTCACCAGGGGAAGGTGACAGCGGCCAGGTTCATGGCACCGTGGCTGGCTCTGCTGCACAGGAGGACAGGAAAAAGAGTGGCAGAGCTATAGTGATAGGGGACTCGATTGTAAGGGGAATAGACAGGCGTTTTTGCGGATGCAACCGAGACTCCAGGATGGTATGTTGCCTCCCTGGTGCAAGGGTTAGGGATGTCTCGGAGCGGCTGCAGGACATTCTGGAGGGGGAGGGTGAACAGCCAGTTGTCGTGCATATGGGTACCAACGATATAGGTAAAAAACGGGATGAGGTCCTACAAGCTGAATTTAGGGAGTTAGGAGTTAAACTAAAAAGTAGGACCTCAAAGGTAGTAATCTCAGGATTGCTACCAGTGCCACGGGCTAGTCAGAGTAGGAATGACAGGATAGCTAGGATGAATACGTGGCTTGAGAGATGGTGCAAGAGGGAGGGATTCAAATTCCTGGGCCATTGGAACCGGTTCTGGGGGAGGTGGGACCATTACAAATTGGACGGTCTGCATCTGGGCAGGACTGGAACCAATGTCCTAGGGGGAGTGTTTGCTAGTGCTGTTGGGGAGGGTTTAAACTAATGTGGCAGGGGGATGGGAACTGATGCAGGAAGTCAGTGGGAAGTAAAGTGGTGACAGAAACAAAAGGCAGTAAGGGAGAGTGTACAAAACATGACCGGACAGATGGTCTGAGAAAGCAGGGCAAAGACCAAGGGAAGTCTAGATTAAACTGCATTTATTTCAATGCAAGAAGTCTGATGGGCAAGGCAGATGAACTCAGGGCATGGATGGGTACATGGGACTGGGATGTTATAGCTATTACTGAAACATGGCTAAGGGAGGGGCAGGACTGGCAGCTCAATGTTCCAGGGTACAGATGCTATAGGAAAGATAGAGCAGGAGGTAAGAGAGGAGGAGGAGTTGCGTTCTTGATTAGGGAGAACATCACGGCAGTAGTGAGAGGAGATATATCCGAGGGTTCGCCCACTGAGTCTATATGGGTAGAACTGAAAAATAAGAAGGGAGAGATCACTTTGATAGGATTGTACTACAGACCCCCAAATAATCAACGGGAAATTGAGGAGCAAATATGTAAGGAGATTACAGACAGCTGCAAGAAAAATAGGGTGGTAATAGTAGGGGACTTTAACTTTCCCAACATTGACTGGGACAGCCATAGCATTAGGGGCTTGGATGGAGAGAAATTTGTTGAGTGTATTCAGGAGGAATTTCTCATTCAGTATGTGGATGGCCCGACTAGAGAGGGGGCAAAACTTAACATCCTCTTGGGAAATAAGGAAGGGCAAGTGACAGAAGTGTTAGTGAGGGATCACTTTGGGACCAGTGATCATAATTCCATTAGTTTTAAGATAGCTATGGAGAATGATAGGTCTGGCCCAAAAGTTAAAATTCTAAATTGGGGAAAGGCCAATTTTGATGGTATTAGACAGGAACTTTCAGAAGTTGATTGGGAGAGTCTGTTGGAAGGCAAAGGGACATCTGGTAAGTGGGAGGCTTTCAAAAGTGTGTTAACCAGGGTTCAGGGTAAGCACATTCCTTATAAAGTGAAGGGCAAGGCTGGTAGAAGTAGGGAACCTTGGATGACTCGGGAGATTGAGGCCCTAGTCAAAAAGAAGAAGGAGGCATATGACATGCATAGGCAGCTGGGATCAAGTGGATCCCTTGAAGAGTATAGAGATTGCCGGAGTAGAGTTAAGAGAGAAATCAGGAGGGCAAAAAGGGGACATGAGATTGCTTTGGCAGATAAGGCAAAGGAGAATCCAAAGAGCTTCTACAAATACATAAAGGGCAAAAGAGTAACTAGGGAGAGAGTAGGGCCTCTTAAGGATCAACAAGGTCATCTATGTGCGGAACCACAAGAGATGGGTGAGATCCTAAATGAATATTTCACATCGGTATTTACGGTTGAGAAAGGCATGGATGTTAGGGAACTTGGGGAAATAAATAGTGATGTCTTGAGGAGTGTACATATTTCAGAGAGGGAGGTGCTGGAAGTCTTAACGTGCATCAAGGTAGATAAATCTCCGGGACCTGATGAAATGTATCCCAGGACGTTATGGGAGGTTAGGGAGGAAATTGCGGGTCCCCTAGCAGAGATATTTGAATCATCGACAACTACAGGTGAGGTGCCTGAAGATTGGAGGGTAGCAAATGTTGTGCCTTTGTTTAAGAAGGGCGGCAGGGAAAAGCCTGTGAACTACAGACCGGTGAGCCTGACATTTGTAGTGGGTAGGTTGTTAGAGGGTATTCTGAGAGACAGGATCAACAGGCATTTGGAGAGGCAGGGACTGATTAGGAACAGTCAGCATGGTTTTGTGAGAGGAAAATCATGTCTCACGAATTTGACTGAGTTTTTTGAAGGGGTAACCAAGAAGATAGATGAGGGCTGTGCAGTAGACGTGGTCTACATGGACTTTAGCAAAGCCTTTGACAAGGTACCGCACGGTAGGTTGTTACATAAGGTTAAATCTCATGGGATTCAAGGTGAGGTAGCCAATTGGATACAAAATTGGATTGACGACAGAAGACAGAGAGTGGTTGTAGAGGGTTGTTTTTCAAACTGGAGGCCTGTGACCAGCGGTATGCCTCAGGGATCGGTGCTGGGTCCGCTGTTATTTGTTATTTATATTAATGATTTGGATGAGAATTTAGGAGGCATGGTTAGTAAGTTTGCAGATGACACCAAGATTGGTGGCATTGTGGACAGTGAAGAAGGTTATCTAGGATTGCAACGGGATCTTGATAAATTGGGCCAGTGGGCCGATGAATGGCAGATGGAGTTTAATTTAGATAAATGTGAGGTGATGCATTTTGGTAGATCGAATCGGGCCAGGACCTACTCTGTTAATGGTAGGGCGTTGGGGAGAGTTATAGAACAAAGAGATCTAGGAGTACAGGTTCATAGCTCCTTGAAAGTGGAGTCACAGGTGGATAGGGTGGTGAAGAAGGCATTCAGCATGCTTGGTTTCATTGGTCAGAACATTAAATACAGGAGTTGGGATGTCTTGTTGAAGTTGTACAAGACATTAGTAAGGCCACACTTGGAATACTGTGTACAGTTTTGGTCACCCTATTATAGAAAGGATATTATTAAACTAGAAAGAGTGCAGAAAAGATTTACTAGGATGCTACCGGGACTTGATGGTTTGACTTATAGGGAGAGGTTGGATAGACTGAGACTTTTTTCCCTGGAGAGTATGAGGGGCATAGATAAGGTAGATAGTCAAAATCTTTTCCCAAAGGTAGGGGAGTCTATTACGAGGGGGCATAGATTTAAGGTGAGAGGGGAGAGATACAAAAGGGTCCAGAGGGGCAATTTTTTCACTCAAAGGGTGGTGAGTGTCTGGAACGAGCTGCCAGAGGCAGTAGTAGAGGCGGGTACAATTTTGTCTTTTAAAAAGCATTTGGACAGTTACATGGGTAAGATGGGTATAGAGGGATATGGGCCAAGTGCAGGCAGTTGGGACTAGCTTAGTGGTATAAACTGGGCGACATGGACATGTTGGGCCGAAGGGCCTGTTTCCGTGTTGTAAACTTCTATGATTCTATGATTCTATAATTGGCAAATGAATTTCAATACAGATAAGTATGAGGTCGTGCATTTTGGTAGGAAGAATAAGGAGGCCACATACTACTTGGATAATTAGAGTCTAAACGGGATAGAGGAGCAAAGGGATCTAGGGGTACAAGTACACAAATCACTAAAAGTAGCGACACAGGTTAATAAGGCCATAAGAAAGGCAAATGAAGAACTGGGTTAATTTCTAGAGGGATTGAATTGAAAAGCAAAGAAGTTATTTTAAACTTGTATAGAACTTTGGTTAGACCACACTTGGAGTATTGAGCACAGTTCTGGTCTCTTATGGAAAGGATATAGAGACATTGGGGAGGGTAGAAAAATGATTCACATTGATGATAACAGAACTGAGAGGACCTCCTTATCAGGAAAGGCTGAACAGGCTGGGACTCTTTTCTCTCGAAAAAAAGAAGGCTAAGGGATGACCTGATAGAGGACTTTTAGATAATGATGGGGCTTGATAGGGTAGATGTAGAGAAAATGTTTCCACTTGTGGGGGAGTCCAAAACTAGAGGTCAGAAATATAAAATAGTCATTAAGAAATCCAATAGGGAATTCAGGAGAAACTTTTTTACCCAAAGATTGGTAAGAATGTGGAATATGCTACCGCAAGGAGTAGTTGAGGCAAATAGCATTTAAGGGGAAGCTAGATAAGCACATGAGGGAGAAAGGAATAGAATGGTATCCTGATAGGGTTAGATGAAGTAGGGAGGGAGGAAGCTTATGTGGAGCATAAATGCCAACATAGACCAGTAGGGCTGAATGGCCTGTTTCTGTGCTGTAATTTCAGTGTAACGCTATGTAAGTGGAAAAGGTTAAATTCTTTCTTCCCTTTGGAGCAGATTAGCCCTTTTAATTTTGTGTGCTTCACATTTTGAATGTTTCGTTTCAAATTCATGTTTCTGCTGACAGCTGGTGGTGATACTGCTATATAAATAATGATTACAACTTTCCATGTTACTTATTAAATTTCCTGGGATTTTTTTTCAATTAAAAAAAAATTCAAGTATAAGTAGAAAGACCCTAATATTTTTGGGCTGAATTCTGGTGGGTAGAGAATGCAATGACAATTTTTGTTACACAATAAAGTCTCTTTTATTGGATGTATAGTTTTAATAGATTTTTAAAAAAATTATAGAATAGTTTGCATACGGTCTGTGGAAGGATTTGCTCAATCAGTTGAATGAATTTTTCTTGTTCCACACATTGTTTTTTTTTTGTTCTTAGATGAGCAAGTTTTCCTCATATTTTGATTTGAAAAAAAGAGATTGCAAGATTTCAGGTGTGGCGCCTTCTGTAAATGTAAATATAACTATGTGTAAAAATTGAACATCTTGCCCTGTATTGTAGAATTTAGTAGAAATAACTACAGTGCAGACAAACTAGGCAGAGCTCTCTCTTTTTCAAACAGTACTGAACATAAACTGTAAAATGTTTCCTGTTTTATTGTTAAATGTCACCACATTTGAAAAAAGTTTACACGAGTGCTTGAATGTTGAAACTTTTTTCATTAAAACAGAGTTTGAAGAGGAAGGAGGTGAAATGCCGTATGTGATAGAAGATTCACTCGATGAAGAGTACCTGGATGTTTTGTATATGAGAAAGCGAAGAGACAACTTTACTACAAAATCTGTATAATTAGTAAAATAATAGCAGGCAATGAAAAATCAACAAAACTAATCCACAATAAAAAATAAATTCAGCTGTATACTTTCTCATGCAGCCACAGGGCATTTATTAGACATAAGCAATTTTTTTCATACTGCTCGCACAAATAGATTGTTACTCCAGGTTCAGCTTTCATGAATTATTGGCTCCAGTGTTCAGGAAAATGTTTCACCTGTGCACCTTTTACAAAATACTTCCTATTGTCTCTCCTGTTACTTGTTTCTAATCTAGTACTTTAAACCATAATAAATAATAATGCTGATGGTACATGTGACTGACAATATTTTGGAAGGAAATTGCTGTCAGAAAATTCTAGATTGTAATTTGTTAGTTACTTATTTAACCAAATTACTTGCTTAGCTATCCAGAATTATGGTGTATTGTTAATCTCGTAAAGAGTTTAAAAGGTTCTTTCTTTATATAGATTGAACTGCTCCAGCTTCTCAGAAGCAGTTGCCAAAACGTTGGAGTCTGTTCTTTTTATTGATGATGTGGAGATGCTGGTGATGGAGTGGGGTTGACAATTGTAAACAATTTTACAACACCAAGTTATAGTCCAACGATTTTTATTTGAAATCTACACGCTTTCGGAGGCTTCCTCCTTCCTCATTTACCTGAGGAAGGAGGAAGCCTCCGAAAACTTTTTATTGATGATAGTCCATTTTGTTTTAAGCTATTATTTTATGCTATTGTTAGTCTTACTTGGCTGGTGTGAATGAAATGCATCAAACAACCCATATCTCACTCACTCCCTCCCATCAGATTACATTCCCCAGACACACCCACCACTCAGGTATGACGATTTTAAAAGCAGCTCACTGAGTGAAGTTTGAAAGCCACCACTAGAGGTCAACACAGACCATTAGTCAGGCAGTCAGGTTCGATGTCAAGCACTATCAGCATTCCTGGGCAGCCTTGAAAATGGAGGACATAATAAGAGCATTAAGGTAGGGGTCTCACACCTTTCATTCTCTATTGGTTATCTTCTAGCTTCATGGCCCGCCATGAGTTATTTTATATATATGTTTTGTAAGCATTTGATTTGTGAAATATATATATCTAAGGGCTCATTCCAGTCCCTTTTTGCCTATGCTCTTTGTATAGGCCCAGTTTTTTTTGATAAGTAATTATATACATAATAGTTACATACCTAGTAGTAATGTTTCTTTTTTGTGGGGGCAAGGTGGAGTAAGTTTTTTGTACAAGGTTGGGGGTGCTAGTGCTGGGTATGTAGCACTTTTGCACTTAGCATGCAGTGGTTTAACATTACCAGGTGAAGAGTAAATCCTCAACTATTCCTTGCCAACAATGAATCATAACCCTAATCTTGGAGTGAAACTTTCTATTTTCCACACCATTCATTCATATACGCACTTTTCATGGCTTCAGGAAGTCCCAAAGCACTTTACAACCAATGAAGTAGTTTTGAAGTGTAGTCACTGTTGTAATGTAGGGAAATGCGACAGCCAATTTGCAACCAGGAAGGTCCCACAAACAGCAATAAGATAAATGACCAGAAAATCTGTTTTAGTGATATTGATTGAAGGATAAATATTGGTCAGGACACTGGAGGAACTCCCTTGGCTTTTTTCAAACAGTGCTATAAGATCCTTTACGTCCACCTCAGTTTAAAGTCTCATCCAAAAGACAGCATCTCCGACAGTGCAGTACACCCTCAGTACTATATTTGGTGTACAAGATCTGACTCAGAGGTAAGAGTATTTATTCCACTGGAGGGATTGTGAATTCTGCACACATCTTGTAGTCCCATGCTCCAGCCAAACAGACTGCCCATGTCAACCCCATCTATACCCCTCCCCATCCCCCCACTACTTCCTATACCCGCATCATCTTTTGTTTCGCCCGCAAAAATAAATCAGGCCACTTGATACTTGAACCATGAATTTTACCAACCTGTCAATCAGAGGACTGCACAGTGACATTATTAGTGCTGTTACTGGTGTATCTGCTTAAATGAAAATATGTAAAATAATCCTGCAGCTGATGTAGCACCTGCTACGCTGTAAATGTACTGCCGTGATTAACATGGCAGATTGTGGACATTTCAGGTCAATGAATTTCATCAGAACCAGAAACTTGAGCTGTCTGAACTCCCAGTACAGTGACAACGCCCAATTATTATTTACGTTCGAGATTGTTTTATTGTTACGCATTGCACAACTTCTCCTCAGTGTATAAGTATAGTTTATAATGTTTGATAGCATTATGTAGGTAAACAAGCCTCATCCTGCTTAAATGGATCTCAATGCTCACACTGATTCTATTAGAAAGCATCTGGACCTTGACATCTGACATTTTTAATCTTGAATTTGTTTTATAGTTAGGAATTTTCATTGATGATAATTACCAATTTTCACCGACATATTACTTTTTTTTACTTGTTGGCTAATCACTTTTTGCTGTTTTCTCAAGATGTGCACATCCTGCCAGCATGAATCAGGGGCTGAGAAATTTGAAGTGCTGTAATCCCACCTAGTCACTGCTGGAAACAGCCCTCCGTGCCTGATTTTGAGTCAAATTAAAGTTCACGAATATTGCTTTTGCTATTCTGTGACAGTTTATTTACGCATTTGTCCTCCGTGTAAATAAGGTCACTACCTAAAACGCAAGATTTCCTGATCTTCGGGCAGAACTCTACCTACTGTTAGTTCTGTTCATTTTCAATGGGTATTTAAGGTAAGCTATATGCAGAAGGACATTCTTAAAGGGACAAGGTGCTTCTTCTTGTTTTCTTGGCTTTCTTCAGAAAAGTTTTGAGAATTAGCATTTATTATTGGAGGACTGATTACTTTATGACAAGGATATGTATAAAATGCTAATGTTAACAGAAAAACAGTCAAATCATCTGGGGAGAATTTCCTGGGTCTGCATCAAAGTGATTGGCTGGGTGCAGCAACAATCAGACAATTGGGTAGGTCACAGCATGCCTATAAATGAACCTGCCTGATTTTCATTTCATTTAAAGGAATTAAGGAAATTCAAATAGAATCATAGAATCATAGAAGTTTACAACACGGAAACAGGCCCTTCGGCCCAACATGTCCATGTCGCCCAGTTTATACCACTAAGCTAGTCCCAATTGCCTGCACTTGGCCCATATCCCTCTATACCCATCTTACCCATGTAACTGTCCAAATGCTTTTTAAAAGACAAAATTGTACCCGCCTCTACTACTGCCTCTGGCAGCTCGTTCCAGACACTCACCACCCTTTGAGTGAAAAAATTGCCCCTCTGGACCCTTTTGTATCTCTCCCCTCTCACCTTAAATCTATGCCCCCTCGTAATAGACTCCCCTACCTTTGGGAAAAGATTTTGACTATCTACCTTATCTATGCCCCTCATTATTTTATAGACTTCTATAAGATCACCCCTAAACCTCCTACTTTCCAGGGAAAAAAGTCTCAGTCTATCCAACCTCTCCCTATAAGTCAAACCATCAAGTCCCGGTAGCATCCTAGTAAATCTTTTCTGCACTCTTTCTAGTTTAATAATATCCTTTCTATAATAGGGTGACCAGAACTGTACACAGTATTCCAAGTGTGGCCTTACTAATGTCTTGTACAACTTCAACAAGACATCCCAACTCCTGTATTCAATGTTCTGACCAATGAAACCAAGCATGCTGAATGCCTTCTTCACCACCCTATCCACCTGTGACTCCACTTTCAAGGAGCTATGAACCTGTACTCCTAGATCTCTTTGTTCTATAACTCTCACCAACGCCCTACCATTAACGGAGTAGGTCCTGGCCCGATTCGATCTACCAAAATGCATCACCTCACATTTATCTAAATTAAACTCCATCTGCCATTCATCGGCCCACTGGCCCAATTTATCAAGATCCCGTTGCAATCCTAGATAACCTTCTTCACTGTCCACAATGCCACCAATCTTGGTGTCATCTGCAAACTTACTAACCATGCCTCCTAAATTCTCATCCAAATCATTAATATAAATAACAAATAACAGCGGACCCAGCACCGATCCCTGAGGCACACCGCTGGTCACAGGCCTCCAGTTTGAAAAACAACCCTCTACAACCACCCTCTGTCTTCTGTCATCAATCCAATGGGTTCCTTTACAAGCATGCGCTCCGACCTTCCCAATTTTCCGATATTCACTTAACTCAGGCAATCCAGTGCACCCAGGAAAATCTCCCTTATTGGCCTCCATTTTAGCACCCGCTATTGGGTGCGTTCCTGGCGGTGGGGGGGCTCTGAAAATCGGGGAATCCCGGAGCGGGTTAGGAGCCCGGCTCCAACCCGCCCACTTCCGGGTTCCCCACAGACGCGCCGACGTGCGCGCGCAGCCCCTGCATGTGGGACTCCCGCAGGCAATTAAAGCCAGCGGGGTGCCACTTGAGAGTATTTACCTAGGTATTTCAGGTCATTAACAGATCTAATTAAGGGAATATGTGAGGAGGGTTGGGATTTTAGAAACAACTGGGACTGTTTCCCATACTGGGGGAAACACTCCCAGTCGAAATGGACGTGTTGCAGCTATCAGCCTGTGGCAGCTACAAAGGTCCATTTGACAGGTGCGGGGGCGGGGGGAGACCTTCACTCATTGCAGGAGGCCACTCTGTCACTTGGGACAAAGTTTGGCCTCCACCACCCTCCTCTTAACAATCAAATTCACCAACTTGCACACTTACCCCGGGGTCCAGAGACATGTACCTACCTTGCGGACCCCCTCAAATGTACATCTTCCGGATGGGGGCCGCCGTAGCTGCAGTCATGACCTCCTCGGAGGGCGAACAGCATCACCAGCCTCGCCGGCCATGCCGTCCACCTCTGACACGTGGAGCTCCACAACACAGTGCTGTGACACATCCACCTGCACAGCAGGAGGGAGGGCAACCGCAGAGAGAGATGCGTCGCAGAGGGCACTACCCTCGCCACAGGGTCTACAGACCGAGGCTCAGCTTCCTGGACCTCTCTGAGCAGCAGTGCACACGGAGGCTCAGAGTCACTCGACATGTAGTCGTGGACATCTGCAGCCTCCTTCATGCCGAGCTGCTCCCGGCTGGCCCGAGCACCATCTTCTTACCTGTCGCTGTCAATGTCACCACTGCCCTCAACAACTTCTCCTCCGCATCCTTCCAGGGTGCCACCGGGGACATCGCCGATGTCTCTCAGTCGTCTGCACAAAATAGCCCTGCAAATACACCTGCACCCACTCTGCAGTGACACAATGGGTGGCATCAGGTGTGGGTCTTCATTGTGATCCTCAGGGAAGGGCATTATTGCACAAACCAGACAAGATTTGCAAAGACGTGGCAGTAGTGGTGCCAATATAATATGTGATGTGAGTTGGTCAGAAATTAAATATAAGTAAAAACCATGACAAACCTTCAAACACCCTTGTGCATCCCCTTCATGCTTACGACACGTTTGCCTTACGCTTCCTACTGCACATATGTGATGCATGCGCTGTGGCTGCAGCACAGGTAGTGACAGGTTGAGTGAGGCTGACCGTGAAAGAGATGCATGAGGGAGTGAGTATGAGATAGATCCATGAGATTGTATGAGGATTGGGTTGGTGGTAGTGGTGGGATGAGTATTGGCGAGGTGAGTAAGTGCAGGTAAGATGAGGATGAGCTTTGAGTGGGTGTGAGGGGTGATGTGACAGAGTAGTGTTGGCAGTGCAGAAGGAGATGTGGGGTGGGGGCGGTGATGTGGCAGACGGAGTGTAGGGGAATGAGTAAGTGTACTCACTTCGGCTGACCTACTTAGGTTATTGCAGCGGCTCCTGCACTGTATGCAGGTGGGCAATGTGTTGGTGGTGCAGGTGACCTCCTCTGCCACCTCGAGCCAGGCCTTCTTGATGGCAGAGGCAGGCCGCTTCCTCCCGCTCGCCGGGGGGAAGATCTCTGTCCTCCCCCTCCTCCTCACAGCATGTATTGATACCTGGAGTGAGGCATCATTAAACTGGGAGCAGCCTTCCCCCTGGGCTGCTCTATGCTGTAATTTTTCATATTTGTTGCAGCATCTGTCAGTGGAGGACTGCCCCTTTAAATAGAGCTCCTCCAGCTGACAGATCTTACTGTGCATGCGCAGCCCGCCCGACGCACAGATCAGCAGTGTGGAACCCGGAAGACCAGGTAAGTGGATCCAATTAGGCTGCGATCGCGCGGGGGGCAGACTGATTTCGCCGGGCGCGTTACCCACGCGCCCAGTAGCCCCCCCGCCGCAAACCCACAGCCCTGTTAACATCAGCCCATTGTCTCTAAAATCACTAGAAATCCAGCTGCAAATATAGCATTTGCTAGATTTCAGCAGAACTGGAAGGTCATTATAGAAGCGAACATCTGTAAAGTGGGTCCTACGATGCAAACATTTACTCTAACTTAGGGAACAAGGCACCTAACTGCAAGCTACAGAGTCCTGTCCAATTTTACTACACTGTTGGATTTCCTAAAATGCAGGGGCTTATTGATGACATCCATGTGGCTATCTAGGCAGCAGGTTCCTGTTCCTCCTTACCTAAATACTATGACTTAAATGGTGCTACCTCTCAATCTCACAAACCATATTCTGTGGAGTGTGCATAATTAAACTGGTGTTTGCAAACAGAGGATGCAAGGTGCAGGTCTTGTTCTGGACTGCTGGCCGGATGGGCAGGCCGATGTTCCAGGCCTACACCGACAGAGGATGAACATTTGATAGGATGCTGGCTCCAAGAGATACCTTCAAACAGAGCTTGCCTTTACTGTCCGTGATAGTTTTGTGGTTGTATGTATGCCTGCGTATGAGTGAGTGAAGCTTGAAGAACCTTTGACTATAGACTAATGGAGCTGGGGAAAAGGTTTTGGAGCTTTTCATTTATACAGAGCTGGACTTGCCTCTGAGTATCTGGGCAATTGTGAGACCACCAGGATATTTTTGCCTTCACCCACAATGAGAGGTCTGAGGACCAGGTATGGAATTCCCAATAAGCTTCCTTTGTTTGCCATTATAATGGAGGAAGAGAAGGCGCATCAGGAAAGGATGGAGGAAAGGAGAGTGAGGCAATATATGAGAAGGATGTGCCCTTCCAGATATTAACCCTCCCCCCAATGAATTTGCAGGCCATGCAGAACCCCTGAGGTACTTAATGAGGAACTCTGCATGACAAGATGCACTTCAACAAAGAGGCAATAGGAAAGCTGTGCCAGCTAATGCATGAAGATCGGTGGCCAGCATCATTTACCTGTAAAAATTTTGCTGTGGCTTTAAAGGTGACAACCACGCTCAATTTTTATGGCACTGGTAATTTGAAGCAGCTATGGAAGATCTGTTTAATATCACCCAGAGTGTCGTCAGACATATATTCATCAGGTAGCTGACATATTTTTCAGCTGGAAAGTTCATCTAATGTGGCATGACAGCAAGGTGGCAGTGTGATAGGACCCTACAATTTTATGGCATTGCTAGCTGCCCCAAAGTATAGAGTGTAATAGATGGCACCCATGTAACAGTGCAGACTCCTACAGTTGGAATTGAAAATCGGGCGGGGTGTATAATGGGTGGCCGATCTGCAACCACCAGTTTAACGGCTTGAGCCGAAAGTGAAAATTTCCCCCCACATTACAGCGGACTTCTTTGTCCCTACATGACCATGCACGCCTTAATCATCTGATTGATTAAGTCAGCATGAAATAAAAGTGCATCCTCTCCTGTATGACTATAGTCTCTATGAATAACAAACCATGACATAAATGGACATTCTCTTTAACACCAGGAACTCAAAAGTGATCATAAATGAACCTACTCTTTCCTCACACCGTGCTTCCCCTGGGTGTCTAAAAGTGCCTGAAATCACACAAGAGCCATCCATTACAGTACCCTGACAATCAACTCACTGTGCCAAATACTTTCCTACTTACTTGCTACTCCCCCAACCTCCTGCTGAATCTTCTACCACTTTGGCTTTCTAAAGGCTGCACTCCTAATTTCCAATACACAACACACTATTCCCATTTTACATAGGACAAATGCTACTGAACTACCAATGGATATTTAAATAAGTTGACCCTGGAGAGCTGGAGAGCATCGACGGGTGTAAGTCCTGGCTCAGGGGCACAACACTGTTGGAAATGGCCCCGTGAAATTTCAGGGTCATTAAAATAAAAGCTGTACTCCTTTAAGCTCTTTAAAAAGTGTTATTGAAAAGACTATGATAAGCTCAATCTATGAGCACCTTGACTAGATATGATAAAACACAATGTTAGTATAAGGTCTCAGCTCCTTAACTTCCCAAGGAAGTTGACAATCTCCATTTTGAGACAATAAACATCAATAAGTAGTCCACATCATATGTTATTAAGTCTAAACTTTATTTAATATCACAGAATGAAACAAAATTAAGCATCGAATCGTAATGTATGTTAATCACATTTGTTCAGTTAATTCACATATTCAGCTTTAAATTGTCACAATGAGTACAACATTATTCAATATTTTCAGATCTCTGATAAATAATTATTTAAAGTTATTAACCATACATTCATAATTCCTTTAATTGGAATATAAAATCCTAATTAGCCAAAACTATTTAACATTTAAAGTAATTAATAGTGAAAAATTACCTTTAGCTTGCTGAGAATTAGAAAATGCATTAGAACAACACAATACATGGTACGGTTTGCTGTGCATATGATTTCAATTTCATTTCAGTTAGGTAAACCTTACAAATGTGATATCCAAACTAAAAATATTTTTAGAACTGTAGACATATAAGCTTAAAATTATATGCATTGTCAGCAGAAATTAATAAACTATAGAGTCAATTTTTCCTGGGAATGCTCAGTTCCCAGGCATGGCGCGAAGGAAAAAGGGAAGAGGAACCATTACACAAGGTCTCAACCCTTTTTATATTGCTGCAGGATTTCATGGTGCTCCCCTGAAAGGGGCAGGGCGATTATGTTTCCAGAAGGAGCGGCCATGCAAATGAGGTGGAATGGGGTGCAATTACCCCACCCACCTCACTTTCCTACCCCAACAAAATTTTAACCAAGCTTATTAAAGCCTGGGCTTAGGAAATCAATTGAGTTTGAATCTCAAGCCCAGTATCGTAACTGGTCTCTTCCTTTGCTCAATGAGGCCAGGTGCACTGACAAAGTGAGGCCTATTTTTGCAGAGTGGGTTGCCACTTGAAATGACTTTAGGTCCAATGTATGTTGCTTAACTAGTTTTGGAAATGATTCCTGCTCCACCAGAGTCAACAATTGGCTCAATCGTGGATGGTGATTCAAAAGACAATAGGGGTCATTTTAACCTACACTGCCCGGGTGGTAAACTGGCGGAGCGGACCTCCTGCCCATTATAGAACTCGCCTGATTTTATGACGATGGAGTGGGTTATATAATGGGTAGGTGATTACTCTGACAGTTTACCGCCTGAGCGGTGAATGTGGAAATTGACTCCAATATCTGATGAGCACTCTCCTGCTGCTTTTATATTAAGATGCTTTTCCATTACTTCAGTGAAGCCAGCGCCAAATGCAGCGGAGATACACTTTTCTGCGGGTCTTGTAAATCACAGTTGGATTCAGCGGCTCTGCTGCAACCCACTAAATGCACTGGTAACATACTAACGTCAGCTTACTAAAACTGGCCAATGAAGATACTCAGGCTGAAATGGAAGCCTTTAACAATGTTATTACACAACATGCATGTGCAGAAATTGGCCTCCATGTTCCCAATTGGCATTTTATGGAATGCACTAGGTGGGAAAGTAAATGGGGAGAGCAGGAATGTGTATCTTATAGCATTGCTTGCAGTCAAGTTACTTGGCAAGCTATGCTGTGAAGGATATTGGACTTTTCAATATGGACTTTTAATACCTGTTTTTAAGGGAGACTAAAAGAATGGACTTGAAATGCTGGATTACTTGGTGAAAGAACACAGAACTATCAACTTGAGCAAAATCAGAATGTTGTGAAATTAGGCCATTGACATGACCTGAAAAGGGTCATTGATTTTGTTTACTACTTACTGGTAGGGTACAGGTTTGCTGAGACAGCAGGTAGGATGTGTCAGCAGGACTGGCCTTAGTAAGCTACAACACCAGAGGAACTGATAAAAAAAATTTTAGTGTTAGAATTGAAAACAACCCAAACCCACGATATTATGTTCAGCAACAGATTTGAAGGAAAATATATAAAACAGCCCATTCTGCAAAGGTTTTCAGGAGAACCACATGCCACGTTGGAACAAGATGACATAGGAGAGGGACCTTCTTATTATCCCAAGACAAATTGGACTTGATCAAGCCTTCGGTCTTGAGTTGTACTCACTAGAAAAAAGTTGTATGAGAAACTACTACTTACTTTCTAGTACAAACTGTCATGTCTGTATGTCAAATTAAATTAACCTAAGAAAATAAGAAATAGGAGCAGGTGTAGGCCATACAGCCCCTCAAGCCTGCTGCGCCATTCAATAAGATCATGGCTGATCTTCTACCTCAACTCCACTTTCCCTAAGTATCCAAATAGCCATCGATCTCAGTCTTGAATATACTCACCGACTGGGCATCCAAACCCTCTGGGATGGAGAATTTCAAAGATTCACAACCCTCTGAGTGAAGAAATTTTTCCTCATCTCTGTCCTAAATGGCCAACCCCTTATCTTGAGACTATGACCCTTAGTTCTAGACTCTCCAGCTAGGGTAAACAGCCTCTCTGCATTTACCAGTCAAGCCCTCTCAGAATCTTGTATATTTCAATGAGATCACCTCTCATTCTTCTAAACTCCAGAGACTATAGGCCCATTCTACTCAATCTCTCCTCATAAGACAACCCTCTCATTCCAGGAATCAATCTAGTGAACCTTCATTGCATCCCCTCTAAGGCAATTATATCCTTCCTTAAGTAAGGAGACCAAAACTGTACTCAGTACTCCAGGTGTGGTCTCACCAGAGCCCTATATAATTGCAGCAAGATCTCCTTACTCTTATACTCCAACCCCCTTGCAATAAAGACGAACATACCATTTGCCTTCCTAGTTGCTTGCTGTACCTGAATGTTAACTTTCTGTGATTTGTGTACAAGGACACCCAAATCCCTCTGACTACCAACATTTCTTAGTCTCTCACCTTTTAAAAAATATTCTGCTTTTCTATTCTTCCTACCAAAGTGGATAATTTCACATTGCCCCACATTATAATCTATCTGCCACCTTCTCGCCCACTCACATTGCCTGTCTATATCCCTTTGCAGCCTCTTTGTGTCCTCCTCACAGCTTACTTTCCCACCTAGCTTTGCATCGTCAGCAAACTTGGATACATTACACCCAGTCCCCTCATCTAAGTCATTGATGTATATTGTAAACAGCTGAGGCCCAAGCACTGATCCTAGCGGCATCCCACTAGTTACAACCTGCCAACCCAAAAGTGACCTGTTTATTCCTACTCTCCGTTTTCTGTCCATTAACCAATCCTTAATCCACGCTAATATATTACCCCCAATCCCACGAGCCCTAATCATGTGTAACAACTTCTTGCGTGGCACCTTATCAAATGCCCTTTGAAAATCCAAATATACTACATCTACTGGTTCCCCCTTATCTACCCTGCTAGTTACACCCTCAAAAAATTCTAATAGATTTGTCAAACACGATTTCCCTTTCATAAAACCATGTTGACTCTGCCTAATCATATTATGATTTTCCAAGTGTCCTGTTACTACGTCCTTAATAATAGATTCTAGCATTTTCCCTACTACTGATGTCAGGCTAACTGGCCTAAAGTTCCCTGTTTTCTCTCTACCTCTTTTCTTGAATAGCGGGGTTAAATTTAGTACCTTCTAATCCATGGGGACCATTCTAGAATCTAGGAAATTCTGGAAGATCAAAACCAATGCATCCACTATCTCTGCATCCACCTCTTTCAAAACCCTAGGATGTGGACCATCAGGCCCAAGGGATTTGTTGGCTTTTAGTCCAATTAATTTCTCCAGTACTTTTTCTTTACTATTCTTAATTACTTTAAGCTCTTCCCTCTCATTAAGCCTTTGGTTCCCCACTATTTCCAATATGTTTTTTATATCTTCTACTGTGAAGACAGATACAAAATATTTGTTTAACATCTCTGCCATTTCCTTATTCCCCATTATAATTTCTCCATTCTCTGCCTCTAAGGGATCCACATTTACTTTCGCTAATCTCTTCCTTTTTATATACTTGTAGAAGCTCTTACAATCTGTTTTTATATTTCTTGCTAGTTTACTCTCATATTCAATTTTCTTGCTCTTTATCAACTTCTTGGTCATCCTTTGCTGATTTCTAAATCCCTCCCAATCCTCAGGCATACTACTCTTTTTGGCAACATTGTAAGCCTCTTCTTTTAATCTAATACTATCCTTAACTTCTCTAGTTAGCCACAGTTGGATCACTTTTCCCATGGAGTTTATATTCCTCAAGGGACTGTATATTTGTTGAGAATTATGAATTATTTCTTTAAATGTTCACCATTACTTATCTACCGCCATATCTTATAATCTAATTTCCCAATCAACCTTAGCCCCTCATACCTACGTAATTGATTTTGTTTAAATTTAAGACCCTAGTTTCGGACTTAACTATATCACTCTCAAACTCAATATGAAATTCTATCATATTATGATCACTCTTCCTCAGAGGATCTTAATTATAAGATTACTAATTAACTCTGCCTCATTACACAATACTAGATCTAAAATAGCCTGTTCCCCGGTTGGTTCCTCAACATATTGTTCGAGAAAACTGTCTCGAATGCATTCCAGGAACTCATCCTCGAAACTACTTTTGCCAATTTGGTTTGCCCAGTCTATATGAAGATTAAAGCCCCCATGATTATTACATTACTCTTATTCCATGCTCCTCTAATTTCCTAATTTATACTCTGTCCAACACTATAACCAGTTAGAAAATAAGTAGTGTTTCACTTGATCTTTGTCCCTTTGTATTCTGAACAAGCGAGGGGAGAAATCTTACAGCTGTTCATTGTATTTCTTCAAGCATGTATGAAAACAATACATTCAGCACCAGTAGCTAAGGGATTACAATAAAGTCAAAGTTTACACAGCCATAATATTTAAAACATGTATATACTATATAAATATCTGTCAGTTTACATGAACTAAATTTTCTTTTAGAATGTACTAGCTTAGATGCTCTAACACTGCACAATTTAAATTACCATGAAGATAGAGTAATAAAAGGACAATTTTTTATCTTAAAAAATCAAATTAACCAATAATTCACATAATCAACATAAATAGGTGGTAATTTAGTGCTCAAAAAATTCAGATTATCGGATAATTTGAATTAAGTGACTTTAAATTAAAAGTCCCCATAATGCCTTACTTAGATCCATCCAGATCTGGATTTGTGAATAGTTAGTCAGATTAGGTTAAACTGGAGAATTAAGGGCTATTTGCATTTGACAAGTCAGGTGAGATTAGCACCAGTTCCAAACCATTTAGACCTGTACATGAAAATTGGCCCCATAATATCTCCTCCAGAATGAGGAGAATCAAGTGGACTACCAGCAGCACCCAAAGAACACAACACCAGAGCACCATCATTACCACCCTGCCTGGAACATGCACATACAAATACACACACTACACAAGTGTAGCTAATGATGTTGATGATAAAGCACAGGATGAAGCACAGACCACTGATTTTGAAGGGTCTACCGTCAAAGTTACAGTGGACAATTGGGAGAACCCCCACAGAAAGTCTGCCCCATACACAATTAAACATCATCACAACTGAACAAAATTGATGCGTTTTTAATATAACTTACAGTCTCTCATTATTTCATTGAGTGGAAATAAAGGTTAAGTGGTCAAAAGCTAGACAAATCTGCTGTCTCCTGACATTCCCCCAAAGGTACCTGGAAAGTCTCTCCAAAAAATTGAGCGCAGTGGTAGTGCCTGGCAAATAGGTGACTCTTGATGCAGATCTTTGTGAATCGCATGGCATAACTCAGTCAATAGCTTCCCCAATGAGCCTGAGCCACCTCACACTGATGACTCTGTTACAGTTGACCTGCTGTGTAGGTTATAGATTTTGCAAGTTGTGGGCCTCCTATGCCCTCTGTGCTCCCAAGACACCCTATCCTACTCCACTGAGACATACCCACCAATGCTATTAAGCACTGTGATATAACTGTGCTGTTGGGCAGAAAACTCCTCTGAACTATTCACTTCTTTCACTGCTGTGGTGATGATACCAAATCTTTCACCGCATTAATAACTAAGATGCTCCTTAACAAAGTTCTAAAAAGTAAGAATTGGACTTTTGTACTCATTAGTGAACACAGGAATGTCAGGGATAATGAAAGGCTATTGTATCAACGTACCACTACAGCCTGAAGCTCCAAATTCTTTTCACAAATTGATACATAATCTCTTTCCATCTCCATATAGGGTCCAAAACAATTACTTAGTCTATCTGTTAAACAGATATTTTAATTTGTTGTATCTCATACTTTTACAGTTTTATGCAATAACTCATAAGGTAAAATAATAAAATCTTTGCAGTGGATATTAACCTGATTTTTCTAAATCATTTTTTATAATGTGGAACATGAGACCCATGTATCTCAAAAAGCTTATAAAGGTTTTACTTTAACTGGCGAACATAAGAAATAGGAGCAGGAGTAGGCGATACGGCCCCTCGAGCCTGCTCCGCCTTTCAATAAAACCATGGCTGATCGTCTACCTCAGCTCCACTTTTCCGCCCTATCCCCATATTCTTTGATAACCTTAGAGTCCCTTGTTATATTTGCACTCACAAATTTAAGGATGCAATTAATTTTGAAACAGTTGACTATTTTTCTCCAAATATCTGTATTATAGTATTATAGTGCATGTGAAGACCTCAAAATATTCATTATTAATTTCTTCTTGCTGTTGTTTACAAGAGAGCACAAGTCTTAGACTGAGAACCCTGTGCCTTTTGTGATGTGTCACCAGCTGCAATTTGAAAAGAGAGAAAAAATGCACATTAAATGAAGTCAGGTTTGATTCTGTGATACAAATTAGATTGATAGTCCTATAATATTTTAAATTATAGTTTACAAATTGCTCCAAGCACAAGCACAATTCATAAATAGATACATCAGCTCTTGTCAGAAGCCCAAATAATCTGAATTTCAGTTCACAATGAGGTCTCCTCTACATTGGGGAGACCAAATGCAGATTGGGTGATCGCTTTGCTGAGCATCTCCACTCAGCCCGCAAGCATGACCCCGACCTTCCGGTCGCTTGCCATTTTAATTTTCTGTCCCATTTCCACTCTGACCTCTCTGTCCTTGGTCTCCGACACTGTTCCAATGAAGCTCAATGGAAGCGAGAGGAACAGCACCTCATCTTTTGTTTAGGCACTTTACAACCTTCTGAGCTCAACATTGATTTCAATAACTTCAGATCATAACCACTGCTCCCATTTTTGCAGACAGCAGGTTCTGCTAATGGTTCTGCTGTTACCATTTGCAGCTCCTCTAGATCCATCTTTTGGTTCCTTACTTGTCCCATTACCACTCTCCTTGCCTTGCACCATCATCCCTTTTGTCATTTAATCACTCCTGCCCTCCACCCTATAACAGACCTTCCCTTTTGTTCTTTCCTCCCCTCCCCTCCCTCCTGCCCTCCACCCTTTCCCTGGCTCTGTACTTGCTTAAAAACTGTTAAATCTTTAACTTCTTCCAATTCTGATGAAATGTAATCGACCTGAAACGTTAACTCTGTTTCTTTCTCCACAAATGCTGCCTTACTTGCTGAGTATTTCCAGCATTTTCTGTTTTTATTTCAGATTTCCAGCGTCCACAGTATTTTGCTTTTGAAACGATCTGAATTCTTGTTTCCCATTTTCAATTTACTCATCTTTTTAACATGTTACAAGCTGAAATTTTAGCCCTTTTGCCTGGTGGATATGGCGCGGTGACATCCCAAAAATGGTGAGCAATTTTCACCGGGGGCCTACCGCTGGGCGGCTAAACTGGCCTTCGAAGTCAGGCTTGAGGGCTGATTTAAAATGGAAATTGGGACCCTATGATGTCAATGGCACCTGATTGCCATTTATGGACTGATCTAGCCTGAGCATGCATTGTGCACGATCTGACCCGCATCAGGTGGCGGTCCGGCCAAACAGGACCTGACAGCTAAGTTCCGTTTCATTTTTGTGGGAGTGCTCCTCCCAACCCCACAAACCCAGTCTGGGCATCTGCCGCTCCAACTCCCTCCCTTTCCGCCAAACGGTCCACCACCCCCCCCCAACCCCCAGGAACTGTCTTCCTCTGGCCCAAAGGCCAGGCGGGCTGTCCAATATTGCGGTAGCCAGCAGGCTGCTCCAGTGCACTCAGATTTTGGCCACAGCCTGCTGGCCAACCACCCGGATACCCTTCTGGGGGAAGTCCACCCCTAAGTGTCCAATTTGAGACATTTTACAAAGTGCACTGGGTTGTATTTGCACTTCTGTATTTTACATAGCATTACATAGAATTTACAGCACAGAAACAGGCCATTCTGCCCAACTGGTCCATGCCAGTGTTTATGCTCCACACGAGCCTCCTCCCACCCTACTTCATCTACCCATTCAGCGTATCCTTCTATTTTGTGAATCATCTTCAGATGTCTAACCTTGTTTTGCCGCAAGTTCTTCTTCCTTTCGCGTTTTCTCTTCCTCAATGGCTTTCATTTTTTCCTCATACTCAACAGCCAGTGCTTTCCACTCCTTTCTGTTGTTGAGTATGCCAAGGAGCATTGGCTGAATTTCAGAATGAAATCTTGTGAATTCCTAATATAACAGAAAGATTATTATTAGTACAAATAAATATTCACTAACTAATTACACGTTCGCAACATTCAGATTTTGCTCAATTCTAATTAAGATAAATATAATGGACAAAATAACCTGGAGAAAAGTTTTTTTTAAAGTTTTTAAAAATGGCACAGCATTTCTAGATATATGAGGAATGTGGGAATATTTCTAAAATGAGAAACATCTCTATTACCAATAGAATTGGTAGTATACTGGGCTTTTATTATGGACATAGCCTAAGTGCTATTGAAACATTGCACTGAGGACGAGAGAGCCATAAAATCCTGTTGCTGAAATCTTGCCAACAGGAAAGTGACTCTCAATAAACACATTACTTGGTAGGTGGAACCAGTAGCTTTTGATTGACATCTCTTTTGAATAGCTATTGAAATGGAGCATGCATCTGCCCTTCTTTGCACCTTGGCCCTGTCATCTTCAGGACTGGATCTGTCTTTCCCTTTCCCTTTCAAGCACTAGAGGAGCTGTTATATAGGATAATTGTATATGAATTACTTGTAAATCCCCAGCTATTATTTTTTTGTATACTTTGGGCACTTTGACATGTGAAATCTGGTGTGATGGGTTGGGGGGGTGGTGGGGGAGGCAGATTTAGGGTGGCCCGGAACTTCTGCCTGCTCCTTGCCTATGATCCTGACTGTGCCAAAAATTCCGGGATCGAGGTCAGTTAAATGTTTTTGGCGGGTGCCTGTGCTGATTCCAGCATAACTGGGGCACCTGTCTGAAGTGCCACAGTGTTAGTAGGGCTCTGGGAGGCAGAACAAAAATAGTTTACATACTTGGTTTGCTTCGTCTCGCAGTTTCAGCAATCAATCAATCGCCCGCCCCCCCACCCCACCCCCAGCCCTAGGAACACTGGACAATAGGGCCGCACACTCTCCGGATACTTTTCACTTGTGCTGAATGGAAAAGCTTCCATAGGCAAGTATGTATTTCTAATGAATGTGACCTTGTTGGCAAAGTATCTAGGATTATGGGCCTCGCGACAGCAATGAACCTGATATTATTGGGGTGCACATTGGAAATAATGCAGGGTACCACCCTGCACTTCAGATTTTCCCAAAACTGGTGGAAAATAACAGGCTTACAGATTGTATGATGCAGGCTAAAAATTACTAATTAACCCCCTTTCCTTTGTCCGTTTTCTGTCTCTTAAAAAATTGTAATTTTAACATGTATTATATGGTCTGTCTGCATGTTATTGTTTCAGAAAAGAAACACTGAAGCTAAGTGGATTCATTAGCCAAATAATAATACTGGATTTCTCACTGGCGCTTTAAAATAATTTCAAAAATTATAAAAGCCCAGAAGCCGAAGTAATCCTTGTTACCTTGGGCCATTCATAATTAAAAATAGCTTTTAACTGAGAAAGATAACCCATAGATTCCTCTGCTTGCCTCTGGCCTTATAGTGGTACAGTAAAAAGGGAGCTAAAGAGCACGGAACACACAGCTAGTTTATAAGCCTCCACTGCCATTTGATGCTGAGCTGATACAAAAAAAGATAAAAGGTATCTTCACAGGTAATCAGAACTATTAATCAAAAATACATTTCAAAAGGCCCCTCAGAATTCTGACAAGCAATTCGCATGGCTTCAGGAAGAAGCAAAACAGCAAGCCTCACAAAAGCCCCTTACGGGACAATTGCAAACTTCATAGACTGTAAATATAAGCAGGTGACAGTCTGGTGATCAGTATTAATTATTTTTATTGATTGGGTGGATTTGACATCTATTACCCTTTGTTAGGCAATATTATGTCTAACTCAATCCTAAATGACGCATGTGTCTGCCGAAACAACCAAACTATTTTCTCTTAGTGAGGGGTTGCCTATAGGCAATCAGCATAAACAGAGATGAATCCTTTCCTTTTAAGAGCTGTGGACCATTTTGTGTATTCCACAACTTCCTTCATACAGAAAAACACAGCCAACATTCCCAGAAACCATTTTAAAATCGTCCCAATATTGGCAAACTATAAATTTTTACTGAAAGAAGTTATGTAAGGGCAAATTTTGTTAAACCCCACTAAGTCAGCAGAGCCTTACATGCAGTCAGAACATACGGAATAATCACAGACATGTGTGTCTGCGATTATCCGATATGGGCTGGCTCTGTCTGAGCTCACACCTGCAGTGTAGGGCCTTGAAAAATGTACCTACAATTTAATTTAGACTGTATCATTTAGAGATTCATATGATCTGAAACAGGATGGATGGGTCTGTCACAAGTAAACTTTCAATTAAAGTTTTCTATCCAGATCCTAAGAAAGATTGTATAAAGTGTGATCTCCTTTGGAGAAAATATTTTCCAGTTTACTATTGAAGAAGTAATCTTCTGCAAACTTGCCACCTTGGATTTTCCAGCCAGAAAGATTTTCATGTGTGACATACTCAACAAACTGCCATTAAACTGTGCAGGATTTGCCACATTCCGGGTCCTGGAAATTGATTCAGGTGTTCAACCCAAATAGAATTTCAATACTGATAATGATCATGCTCAGCTGTTCACTGCACTGGAATATAGCTGCAGGACAATTTGGGATATCAGCTTGTAAATTTCAATCTAGATATGCAACGGTACAGTAAGAAAACTGTGAAAACCTTACCAAAAAGCACATCGGTCAAAATAGACATACGAGCAAACAAAAAGGGTGAGAAGAGAGCATCAGGCCAATCAGTATCACGCTGTCCATTAAAAGGTGCAGCCTCATGCGCCACACTGCCCAATCACTAGTAACACTAACTCCTGGGGAAAGCAAATACATATGACGCTCGACTCGTCGATCGACAGTTATGACGGGCCACAGCGAAAAATCGCATAGACCTCCTCAGAAGACAAACACGGGACACAACCAACAGAGTACCCTTCGTCGTCCAGTACTTCCCCGGAGCAGAGAAACTACGGCATATTCTTCGCAGCCTTCAACATGTCATCGATGATGACGAACACCTCGCTAAGGCCATCCCCACGCCTCCACTACTCGCCTTCAAACAGCCACTTAACCTCAAACAGACCATCGTTCGCAGCAAATTACCCAGTTTTCAGGAGAACAGCGTCCACGACACCACACAACCCTGCCACGGCAACCTCTGCAAGACATGCCAGATCATCGACACAGATACCACCATCACACGAGAGGACACCACCCACCAGGTACATGGTTCATACTCCTGTGACTCGGCCAACGTTGTCTACCTCATACGTTGCAGGAAAGGATACCCCGAAGCATGGTACATCGGCGAGACCATGCAGACACTGTGACAACGGATGAACGGACACCGCGCAACAATCGCCAGACAGGAGGGTTCCCTCCCAGTCGGGGAACACTTCAGCAGTCAAGGACATTCAGCCTCCGATCTTCGGGTAAGCGTTCTCCAAGGCGGCCTTCGAGACACACGACAATGCAAAATCATCGAGCAGAAATTGATAGCCAAGTTCCGCACCCATGAGGACAGCCTCAACCGGGATCTTGGGTTCATGTTACGCTACATGTAACCCTACCTGACGTAGAGTCATCCAGACTCAAGTCGTAGTTGGCTTGTTCTCCATACACAGATGCAGCCGGACCTGCTGCGATTTCCAGCGAAAAAAAGTTATCTGTTTTTAATACAACTGGTCATTCTCTCTCTCTCTCTCTTTCTGGTCTCTCTCTCTCTCTCTGTCTTTCTCATTTGACCCCTTGTGACCCCACCTCAGTATTATTGGATGTAATGTTTCCCTGACTAACCTGTCTGAACACCATTCACTCCTTTGATTGCTGTGATTATCTCTCTGCCGAGGTGTGATAAAGGGCAGTTAGAAAGATTATCTGTAATCACCAGGCATTGTTCTCTGACTATATATGCTGTGCCTTTATGCAATTCTTCACTCACCTGACGAAGGAGCATAGCTCCGAAAGCTTGTGATTTCAAATAAAGCTGTTGGACTATAACCTGGTGTTGTGCGACTCCTTACATTAGAAAACAAAAAGCCTGGGACCAATTTCAGGACAAACTGCAAAATTCCTCTGCACGCTCCAGGAGACCATGGTTACCATGATGCATCTCTGGACATCCTTAACTACCCCCTCTCTCTTCCCCCTCTCCCTCAAGCCCCAGAATATGTCCTTAGACTGTACAGGACTGGAAAAGACCATTTCCATCCATTGCACTGGTCCCAAAGATCACAGACTTTATTTTGAAACCTATTTCTCATACACCTCGATTGCCTTTTCCAACAAAAAATATCTCCATCATCCTCCTGAAATTTATAACATACTTCACTTCCACTGCCTTCTTGGATAGAATATTCCACATAATCACATATTCCCCACTCTCTGCATGAAGAAATTATATTTTAACTATGCATCCACCTTAAGCTTGAATCCATTTTGCCTTATTCTGGAGCTTAATATTGAACATCTTTTTGGGGTCCGATGAATTAGGAAACAAGGTCATAAAAAACTCTTGTTCTGAGAGAATTTTCATACTTACATTTAGGATATTAAATTCCTAAATTTTAAATAATATTTCAATAATAGTGCTTTATAGTGAAGCTGTTCTTAAGTATTTTACTGCCTATATTCTTACCTTGTATACAAATGTGCACACAAAATCAATGAAACCAACTTGAAGTTTTGGAAGTTCAGCAGCCTTGTTTCTGTCCATCATAGGCTAGAAGAGTCATGGAGAGACAAAGTAATATTTTTAATAACCAGAAACACTGTACAGTTCAAAATGTGTTCATTCTGATATTTGCCTATCACTTTTATCAAGTTCAACTTGGAATACATTTTATATTGTTTATTGAATTACAACCTGCAAATACCGTTAACAAAAAAGCACTGTAGTTTTTAGGAGAATAACTTGAACCTATTATTTTGTTTTAAAGTTTCTGTGCTTCAAGTCATTGACCCATCCCTATCAGTACTTACAATAGGTTGCTGTTCTAATACAGTTCGTTCCAAGTCACCCTGTTCCCAGAATTCAGCTGCTACAGAAAGAGCTACCTTGAATGGAAGGGAAAGATGTCAGTTCTGGGACACGTAACAGTGTAACAACAGAGAATTGGCTGCCATCAATTTTAATGTAGTAATATAGGCCTTCTCAAAATTGTAACGCATTTTGACAACCTGTAAGAAATTTTGTTCAGTTCATCTATTCAGTGACTGGCTATTATTGCAATCATGGAGTCACTGGAGGTGATAACTGACTGATCTCACTTCATCCAGTCATCCAAGGAAGTGTCTGGCCATGCTAGTCAATGATTACCATGGAGATATGGCATTCATTGGGAATGGGAAAAATGTCTCCAGTAATTCAACAGACATCAATTAAAGAGAAATTGGGGTAGTGGATCATGTTTAGATTCCTACCCTTTATTGTTTTAGGATAATGGTTTCCCTGGAGATGGGGAGCTAGAAACTCAGAGTCGGAGTACTTCTGCCTATGGCTTTTCTGATTGGGAAGCTTTCCGTGGGAGGATTATTCACTTGTCATGCTATCTAGAGGAGAACAGGAACAACATAAATATTTTTAATGTGCTTTCTGCCTCTACCACATGACTGGACCCTTCTTCTGAATCTTTATATACCCTTGGCTGCATTTTGCATATTGCATTTTGTTTCACAGCAGACCTCCATTTTTGCATTTTTTTGTTTTTTGAATAGCCTATAGTTAACTGGTTTATCCCTTTCTTCCTTCTTGAAGAGGTGTTAACTTAGCAACCCTCCAGTTATCTGGCACAATTTCCATATCTAGGGATGCTTGAAAGATTGTTGTCAAAGCCTCATCCCAAGGCCACAATCCCAATCTATATCTTACTTGAAACCACTTTCTGGATTGCTGCAACATGCTGCATCACAGAGTGATGGGACGTTGGTCTCTGCCTACGATTACCACACAGAGAACTCCAGTCACTGCCATTGTGCCCATTACTAAATAAGACTGATCGAAATGAATAGGTACAGTTGATGTTGAGCTATTTTTACAATTCTAATTGATAACATTTTAATCAACACCTTATCAAATTATCCACCTAAATTTAAAGAAAGAGAGTAATGCAGGAATAAAACTAAAAATTATATATTTTTTTACCTTGCTCTGTACCTCCCAAGGTTTTGTGATGGCAGATAAGTCACACGCTGTCATCATCATGGCCCTAAATTAATGATGCACAGGATGATATAGAGATAAGAAATTAAACTCAGTACTATAACCACAATAATAATTAGTACTATAATTATAAGTAACCATAGTATCATAACTACTGCAAGCATCTTGGGTGGAAACATAGCATAAGTAACTAACTTGAAAATTCTCAAGCCAAGACTTTTCTGAATTGTATAGGCTTATTTAAAGCTGGGTTTTTCAGCAAATTTTAATGTCCAATTGCAGGTTTGACATTTCAAAGAGATTCCATTAAAAATTTTTTAAAAGGGCTTACATGATAATCTCTTTCCTGGTTGTTTGCAGTATCATAAACTGCACCCATTCTTCAGTGCTTTCATATGTTTCAGACAGGTCAACTATCTTTTGAAACATTGTTCTCTTTCTGTCATGTAATAGAAATATTAATAGGACACTATTTGATTATTGAATTTCAAGCCAATAGAGTTTACATTTAATTATTTCTAAGAAAATGATATAAAATCTCAATGAGTTTTTATTAATATAATATTTGAAAAACGTACTTGAAATAAAGTGCCAAGTCTGTAGCAATGATGGCAATGTCCATCAGATGTAATACATGTTCATACTGTCTTCTGTTGAGATTTTGGAAGATATTTAAATCCTTTCAAAAATCAAACACACCACTAAGTAAAACATGAGGCAGAATCAGCACCATCTACTACATTACAGTAACAAACACGTGTAAAAGAAAACTATTTCAGAACACATTATTAACTCTTTTCAACATTTACTTTAATCTACGGTCTAATTTTTTCCAGATTATTCTCTTCTATGGTATCTCCAGCCATATGTTTCCTATGGCAACAGGATTGGAGAATGACTTGGTTCCGTGTTTCAGGAAATGCTAGTCTTGAGCCAGCTGTTAAGAAGCGTGCAGAGTACCCTGGTGACATGCACGCTCTGATTTCCCATACCTTCCTCCAGGAAGTACCTACTCAGAGTCTCCCATAGCAACGTGACAGAGATTGGGAACAATTCCAGGTGGGAGATTGAACCTGTGTCCTACTAATCAGTCAGACTGCATTGGTGTTACAAAGAATTGTGCCATCTGACAATGATGTCCTTTTTAAAAATAAATTATTTTTTGTGCACATCAAGTTGAAAGATGTCAATGCTGCATACCTCTTCTGAATGTGGTAGCAACATTGAGCACTTCCAGATTAGGTACAGTATATGGGTCAGAGACTCTAAAATTGTGCCGTAGCTCTAGCAACAGATGATTACCAGTTACTCAATCAATAATGGGGGGCGGTAATTTTATGTTAATTCTCTCAGCAGTAAAATTAGGGGATCTGATCAGCAGACTGTTTTACAGCCCGTCCTATTTCACTATCCATTGACTTCAATGGAAGTGGACAGGGTGTAAAACAGGCAGCCAATCCGAACCAATCAGTTTCCCGTCAGGCATGTTATGTTAAAATTATCCCCAATATTTTTATTTCCCACATCAATCGTTCAATTAGCATCCCACAAACTCTTCTAGTACCCAGAATAATCACTATGAGACTAATGCTAGCCCTGCTAAATGTTCTAGGGTCATAAAGTCATAGAATTTTACAGCACAGAGAAGGCCATTTGGCCCATCCTGCTTGTGCTTCCTCTCTGAAAGAGATCTCCACTTTGTCCCATCACCATACACTTTTCCCACACACTTAATTTTTTTCTTTTTCACATATTTATTTACATCCTTTTTAAACGTTATTGTGGATTCTGTTTCCACCACAGTTTCCGGAACAGTGGTGATGATCTTAAAGTTAGACCCCCTAGTTACTGACTCACCATCCAGTGGAAATAGTTTTTCCCTATTTATCCTCTCAAAACTCTTTATAATTTTGAAGTTTCATGGTGCACAACTGGGTCACTCTACAATACTTGGTACTATAATGCATCTGGATCCATCTAGAACAAAACTTCCAAAAGAGTTGCTTTTTTAAGTTCTGATGCTGCACAGTAGTGGCATACCAATAGTTCTGTGGTATACCAATTTAGTTATGCTACAAGTTTGCTTCTAGCATCTAGCCAAATTCAGAGCCATTTCAATATAAGTGTAGTATGAGTGGATTATCAAATTATTTCGTAACAATTCCTGCCAAATTATGGGCAGTTGGTGCTGTGGTCTCTTGATCATTAAAAACTGGACATAGACTGCATAAATTCATTTCACTTAGAAGCCTTCTGGTTTGCAATCATCAACTTTCATCTCATCTGTCTCTGATGGAACCAAACTCTCGGTCCGAGAGATCAAGGGGTCAATTTTCGGATGGCCGAGCGGGTGCGTTCGTTGCGGGGGGGGGGCTCCTAAAATTGGGGATTCCCAGAGTGGGCCCGGAGCCCGACTCCAACCTGTCCACTTCCAGGTTCCCCAATGACGCGAATCGGTGTGCGCAGCCCCCGCATGCGGGACTCCCACCAGCAATCAAAGCCGGCGGGATCCCACTTAATATCATTATCTGGGTACTTAAGGTCGTTTACAGACCTCATTAGTTGGAGATTTTAGGAGGATTCAGATTTTGGACTACCCAGAGCATGTTTCCCATGTTTAAACAGATGTGATGCAGCCAGCAGCCAGTGGCGGCTGCAAGGTCCATTTAACAAGTGCGGGGTAAACCCTCATTCATTGCAGCAGTGCACTCTGTCACCTCAGGCAAAGTTTTGCCTGCCACACCGTTGTCTACACACTCCAAATTATTAAATCATACCCTAAACTCTGTTGTCCAAACACATTTACCTACTTTGTGGACCCCCTCACACTCACACTGTCAGGATTTGGGGGGAGGGGAGGGTCCATTGCTGCATTCATCACTCCATTGGAGGATAAGCAACATCACCAGCCTCGCCAGGCATGCCGTCCACCTCCGCCACGTGGAGCTACACAACACAGTGCTGCGCAACAGGCACCTGCACAAAGTAGTCGTGCAACTACACATACACCAACTGTAGGGTGACCCACTGAGTGGCATCAAGGGTGTTCATGGAGAACCTCATGAAAGGGCATTATTGCACAAGCCAGTCAAGAATGGCCAAGACGTGGCAGTAGTGATGACAATATAATATGTAATGTGAGTTGATCAGAAAAAAAATATAAGTAAAAACCATGACAAACCCTCAAACACCATTGTGCATCCCCTTCATGCTCACAACACGTTTGCCTTACGCTTCCTATTATACATACGTGATGCGTGCCCTGTGGCTGCAGCACAGATAGTGGCAGGTGGGGTGAGGCTGACCGTGAAAGAGATGCATGAGAGGGTGAGTATGAGATAGAGCCATGAGATTGTATGAGGATTGGGTTGAGTGGTAGTGGTGGGATGAGTACTGGCGAGGTGAGTAATTGCAGGTAAGATGAGGATGAGCTTTGAGTAGGAGTGAGGAGTGATGTGATAGAGTAGTGTTGGCAGTGTAGAAGGAGATGTGGGGTGGGGGCGGTGATGTGGCAGACGGAGTGTCGGGGAATGATTAAGTGTACTCACTTCAGCTGACCTACTTAGGTCATTGCAGCTGGTGGTGGTGGTGCTGGTGACCTCCTCGAGCCAGGCTTTCGTGGTGGCAGAGACAGGCCAGTTCCTCCCGTCTGCCGGGGAGAAGATCTCTGTCCTCCCCCTCCTCCTCACCCCATCCAGTAGGATCTGGAGTGAGGCACATTAAACCTGGGAGCAGCCTTCCCCCTGGGCTGCTCCAGGCTGTCATTTTGCCTATTTTCTGCAGCATCAGTCAGTGGAGGACTGCCCCTCTAAATATGGCTCCTCCAGCTGACAGCCTATGATGCAGGTGTGCAGTCCGCCCGCTGCGCAGCTTTCCAGCGCAAAACCCGGAAGCCAAGGTAAGTGGCTTCAATTTACTTATGATCGTGTGCCAAACCCACCGATTTCACTGGGCGCGTTACCCACATGCCCAGTCGACCCCCCGCTGCCAACCCGCCTCCCTCCTAATATCAGGCCCAAAAGAATAGTATGCTATCTTGCACAATGTATTTCGCCTTAATATAGCTGCAATACCAGTAAATACAGAGTGCAAATGCTCCATTACATGAATAGGGTCCCTGCTCCTTAAATAATGATGCAGCATAAAAATACATTTCTGTTGCTAAGGGAGGGATTTAAATATAATTTGCTTTATGCCAGTAAATTGTGTTAACACTATGGTCTGTAGTTCTAAAACAATTTATTATTGTCACAATTGGACCTAAGCAAATGCAAAGGTGAGACGAAGAATCGGTGCGTGGACTACAACATTATTATATAACCTTTCTAAATATACATAAATGGAAACCTATATCAAAACAACAAAGAAAGAAAAAGAACTTGCATTTATATAACATCTTTCACAACTTCATTGATGTCCCAAAGCACTTTATTACTAATGAAGCAATTTTGAGTACTTTTGTAATGTAGGGTAACATGCCAGCCAATTTGTGCACAGCAAGGTTCCACAAATAGCAATGTGATAAAAGATCAGATTATCTGTTTTAATGAAGGAGATTGAAGGATAAATTTTAGCCAGGACAATGGGACAACTCCATTTTTCTGCTTTGAATAGTTTCCTGGGATTTTTTTTACAGCCACTTGAGAGGGCAGATGGAGTCTTCGGTTAACACCTCATCCGAAAGATGACACCTCCAACAATGCAGCACTCCCTCAGTATTACATTGAAGTGTCAGCCTAGATTATGTGCTCAAGCACCTAGAATTGGGCATGAACCTAGCATTCTTCTGACTAAGAGGTGAGAGTACTACAATTCAGCCAAGGCTGACTCCTTAGCTCAGTGGTAGCATTTAAGAGGAGGCAAAAAAAGAGGCATTCCTCAAATATAGATCTTCAGGTTCAGTGGTGGACAAGCAGGAATATAAGAAAAGGGTGAAGACTGTTAAGAAACTGGTTAGACATACAAAAATAAATCGATAACAAAATTAAGATTGCAGGGAACATAAAAACAATATAAAGGTCTTCTATAAGTACATCTGGAGTGAATGTGCACTGATATGGTGCTTTGTTAATGACGGAGGTTAGAATCGTACAGGAAAGAGTGCACTTATATGGTACTGACATCTTCAGTCAGATAATGATGATTGGTACAGTCATGTAGGGGCAAAGAGAGCTGATGTGTTGGCAGCTCTTGTCAGCAAAAAAAAATCCTCGACAGTTCCTACTGATAAATTTGCCAAAAATGGTGAGGAAATTCACCCCCCTAGTACCAGTGGGAAGTAGAAAAAGAATACAGGAGGAGCTTAAATTTAAAATAATCTAAGTCAAAGGCAGCCTTTCTTCAAAACCAATGCACAGCCATCTCTTGCATGTAATCTTGCTTACATCAAAACTTTCAAATTTAGGCTTGGCACCAAGACAATGAAAATAACGTGGCATTGATCCCAAAAAGTGCAGTGTTATGACTGCATTAAACGTGGAATAGCTGGCACTGATGATTTAATTATATGCAAACAAAAGAAGAATTTCCCTCTATTCTTGTGTAAGCCATTAGTGCAAATTTTAATGAAAATAACCATAGATTTACCAGTAACCTAAAAGCACCATTAATACATGTTCTTGCCATTTTCTCCCCCCAATATTCCTTGTATTTAAAATTTTTGCAATCTTACTCTCTGATCTCTGGGTTTCGTCCTTTTTACATTTTCGATACAATATTCACTTAATATAAATAAAATATTTAAAATCTGCAATACAACGACAACGAAAATAACAACAACTGCATTTATATAGCACCTTTAACGTAGTGAAATGTCCAAAGATACTTCACAGGAGCGTTATCAAACAAAATTTGACACCCTTGAAATCAAACACATTCAACTTATGTGTAACCTCCCCCAACTAATTCTTGCATTTCCTCAAAAGCAAAATACTGCGGATGCTGGAAATCTGAAATAAAAACAGAAAATTCTGGAAATACTCAGCAAGTCAGGCAGCATCAGAGGAGAAAGAAACAGCGTTAACCTTTCAAGTTGATGACCTTTTGTCAGAACTGGAAGAAGTTAAGTGTTTAACAGTTTGTAAGCAAGTAGAGAGCCAGATGTGGAGCACCACTTGGAGGAAGCACTGAGGGTAGCAAGGGCATAGAATATACTCTGGGTGGGGGACTTCAATGTCCATCACCAAGAGTGGCTCGGTAGCACCACTACTGACCGAGCTGGCCGAGTCCTGAAGGACATAGCTGCCAGGCTGGGCCTGCAGCAGGTGGTGAGCGAACCAACATGAGGGAAAAACCTACTTGACCTCGTCCTCACCAAACTACCTGTCGCAGATGCATCTGTCCATGACAGTATTGGTAGGAGTGACCACCGCACTGTCCTCGTTGAGATGAAGTCCCATCTTCGCACTGAGGACACCATCCAACGTGTTGTGTGGCACTATCACCGTGCTAAATGGGATAGATTCCGAACAGATCTAGCAGCTCAAAACTGGGCATCCATGAGGCGCTGTGGGCCATCAGCAGCAGCAGAATTATATTCCAGCACAATTTTCAACCTCATGGCCCACCATATTCCTCACTCGACCATCACCAACAAGCCAGGGGATCAACCCTGGTTCAATGAGGAGTGTAGAAGAGCATGCCAGGAGCAGCACCAGGCATACCTAAAAATGAGGTGCCAACCTGGTCAAGCTACAACTCAGGACTACATGCATGCTAAACAGCGGAGGCAACATGCTATAGACAGGGCTAAGCGATTCCACAATCACCGGATCAGATCAAAGCTCTGCAGTCCTGCCACATCCAGTCGTGAATGATGGTGGACAATTAAACAACTAACGGGAGGAGGAGGCTCTGCAAACATCCCCATCCTCAATGATGGCAGAGTCCAGCATGTGAGTGCAAAAGACAAGGCTGAAGCGTTTGCAACCATCTTCAGCCACAAGTGCCAAGTGGATGATCCATCTCGGCCTCCAGCCGATATCCCCACCATCACAGAAGCCAGTCTTCAGCCAATACGATTCACTCCACGTGATATCAAGAAAAGGCTGAGTGCACTGGATACAGCAAAGGCTATGGGCCCCGACAGCATCCCGGCTGTCGTGCTGAAGACTTGTGCTCCAGAACTAGCTGCGCCTCTAGCCAAACTGTTCCAGTACAGCTACAACATTGGCATCTACCCGACAATGTGGAAAATTGCCCAGGTATGTCCTGTCCACAAAAAGCAGAACAAATCCAATCCAGCCAATTACCGCCCCATCAGCCTACTCTCAATCATCAGCAAAGTGATGGAAGGTGTCGTCGACAGTGCTATCAAGCGGCACTTACTCACCAATAACCAGCTCACTGATGCTCAGTTTGGGTTCCGCCAGGACCACTCAGCTCCAGACCTCATTACAGCCTTGGTCCAAACATGGACAAAAGAGCTGAATTCCAGAGGTGAAGTGAGAGTGACTGCCCTTGATATCAAGGCAGCATTTGACCGAGTGTGGCACCAAGGAACCCTAGTAAAATTGAAGTCAATGGGAATCAGGGGGAAAACTCTCCAGTGGTTGGAGTCATACCCAGCACAAAGGAAGATGGTAGTGGTTGTTGGGGGCCAATCATCTCAGCCCCAGGGCATTGCTGCAGGAGTTCCTCAGGGCAGTGTCGTAGGCCCAACCATCTTCAGCTGCTTCATCAATGACCTTCCCTCCATCATAAGGTCAGAAATGGGGATGTTCGCTGATGATTGCACAGCGTTCAGTTCCATTCGCAACCCCTCAGATAATGGAGCAGTCCATGCCCGCATGCAGCAAGACCTGGACAACATCCAGGCTTGGGCTGATAAGTGGCAAGTAACATTCGCGCCAGACAAGTGCCAGGCAATGACCATCTCCAACAACAGAGAGTCTAACCACCTCCCCTTGACATTCAACGGCATTACCATCACCGAATCCCCCACCATCAACATCCTGGGAGTCACCACTGACCAGAAACTTAACTGGACCAGCCACATAAATACTGTGGCTACAAAAGCAGGTCGCAGGCTGGGTATTCTGTGGTGAGTGACTCACCTCCTGACTCTCCAAAGCCTTTCCACCATCTACAAGGCACAAGTCAGGAGTGTGATGGAATACTCTCCACTAGCCTGGATGAGTGCAGCTCCAACAGCACTCAAGAATCTCGACACCATCCAGGACAAAGCAGCCCACTTGATTAGCACCCCATCCACCACCCTAAACATTCATTCCCTTCACCACTGGCGCACTATGACTAAAGTGTGTACCATCCACATGATGCACTGCAGCAACTCGCCAAGGCTCCTTCAACAGCACCTCCCAAACCCGCGACCTCTACCATCTAGAAGGACAAGGGCAGCAGGTACATGGGAACAACACCACCTGCACGTTCCCCTCCAAGTCACACACCATCCCGACTTAGAAATATATCGCCGTTCCTTTATCATCGCTGGGTCAAAATCCTGGAACTCCCTTCCTAACAGCACTCTGGAAGAACCTTCACCACATGGACTGCAGCGGTTCAAGAAGGCGGCTCACCACCACCTTCTCAAGGGCAGTTAGGGATGGGCAATAAATGCTGGCCTCGCCAGCGACGCCCACATCCCATGAACGAATTTAAAAAGAAGATAAAGTGGGGCAGGGGGAGGAAGGGGAGGGGAGGAAAGAACAAAAGGGAAGGTCTCTGATAGGGTGGAGGGCAGGAGTAATTAAATGTCAAAAGGGATGATGGTGCAAGGCAAGGAGGGTGCTAATGGGACAAATAAAGAAACAAAAGATGGGTCTAGAGGAGCTGTAAATGGCAACGTCAGAACCATTGCCAGCACCTGCTGTCTGACAAAATGGGAGCAATGGTTATGATCAATTTATTGAAATCAATGTTGAGTCTTGAAGATTGTAAAGTGCCCAATTGAAAGATGAGATGCTGTTCCTCGAGCTTCCGTTGAGCTTCATTGGAACAGTGTAAGAGGCTGAGAACAGAGAGGTCAGATTGGGAGTGGGATGGGGAATTAAAATGACATACGACCGGCAGGTCAGGGTCACGCTTGTGGACTGAGTGGAGGTGTTCAGCAAAGAGATCACCCAATCTGCATTCGGACTCTCCAATGTAGAGGAGAACGCGTTGTAAGCAGCAAATACAGTATACTAAATTGAAAGAAGCACAAGTAAATTGCTGTTTCGCCTGGAAGGAGTGTTTGGAGCCCAGAACAGTGGGAAGGGAGGAGATGAAAGGGCAAGTGTTGCATCTCCTGCGCTCACATGGGAAGGTTCCGTGGGAAGGAGAGCGGGTGTTGGAGATGATGGAAGAGTGGACCAGGGTTTTGCAGAGTTAGCGGTCCCTTCGGAATGCTGAAAGGGGAGGGGAAGATGTGTTTGATGATGGGATCACGCTGGAGGTGGCGGAAATGGCAGAGGATGATATGTTGAATATGGAGGCTGGTGGGGTGAAATGTGAGGACAAGGGGTTCCCTATCATGTTTCTGGGAGGGAGGGGCAGGGGTGAGGGCAGAAATGCGGGAAATGGGACAGAAACAGTCGCGGGCCCTGTCAACTGCAGTGGAGGGGAATCCTCAGTTGAGGAAAAAGGAAGACATATCGGAAGGACTGGTGAGGAAGGAGGAATCGTCAGAACAGATGCGACAGAGACGGAGACCCTGGGAGAAGGGAATAGAGTCCTTAAAGGAAGTGGGGTGGGAGGAAGTGTAATCAAGGTAGCTGTGGGAGTCAGTGTGCTTATAGTAGATATTGGTTGACAGCCTAACCCCAGAAATGGAGATAGAGAAGTTGAGGAAGGGTAGGGAAGAGTCGGAGATGGACCATGTGAAGGCGAGGGAAGGGTGGAAATTGGAAGCAAAGTTGATGAAATTTTCCAGTTCGGGGCGAGAGTTGGAAACAGCACCGATACAGTCATCACTGTTCCAGAATAAGAGGTGAGGGCGGGGACCTGAGTAGGACTGGAACAAAAAATGTTCCACGTATCCCACAAAAAGGCAGGCATAGCTAGGACCCATATGGATTCCCACCATCCCTTCTCACCGTACTTGCTTAAAAACTATTAAATCTTTAACTTCTTCCAGTTCTAACGAAAGCTCATCGACTTGAAACTTTAACTCTGTTTCTTTCTCCGCAGATGCTGCCTGACTTGCTGAGTATTTCCAGCATTTTCTGTTTTCATTTCTTGCTTTTCCTTCTGAATTCTTGGGATGGGTGGGGATTAACACAATTATGACTTACATCATCTTGGAGCAGGGTTTTACTAAACTCCAAGTGATGTCGCTCCAAAATGGACGAACCATGAAGTCTTGCCAGTGGGTCCTGTGACCTATTGGATTTACGAAATATAATTAATAAGAGTCTTTCTTATAGTAACTTGTCACAATAAGTACAATAACACATGACTACTGTCTTTAGTAGTGGTTACTCACTTCATTTGATAGAGGTTGTTTGTTCCTCTGTGATCAATGTCATGGCAAAATGCAGCTGTCAACATAGCAAATGCCTCCAGATCTGTGTAGTAACGCTTTAGTTGTCCAGTCTAAAAAGAAGTTCATAGGGCAGTGTTAATGGCCAGAATTTGCTGCAGCGGGGCATCTCGTGACATGCCCCATTAGTTAGATTATTTTCCTCAAAATGTTTTGTGCTGATAACAGTGCAGAAATGAGGTTGAGGCATCTCTCTCTCAGCAGTCCCTCAGGGTCAAGGATGATTTGCTTCCACTCTGGGAGATTGGGGTGGAAGATGCCTATGCATGAGATTCTTTTAACATGGGGTGGTTGTTGCACACCAATCACCACCTGGTCCCAGGCCTTGGCCCAATGGCAGGGAAATACCAAGACAATTGAAGACCAGGCTCAGCTGTAGGACAGGGGTTCCCTCAGTACTGCACAGGGAGTGTTTCCTTGGATTTTGTGTTCAAGTCTCTGCAGTGGGACTTGAACCCACAGCCTTCTGAGTCTGAGGTGAGAGCGTTACCCACTGAGCCACGGCTGACCACAGTAGGGCATCTGGGACCTTGGTGAATGACAGGACCAATAGTCTATCTCCTTAACCAATGAGATTTAAAGATAAAGAAACAGAGGAATGACAGAGAAGGAAATAAGGTGAATTAGTCAAATTAGGTACAGAAAGAGAAATAAAGAAAGATTGGATTAAGAGAGAGAAAAAGGAGACAGAAAGGAAAAGTAAGAAAAAAATGTAAACATTTAAAATTTTATATTTTAAAAACCTATAAGAACAATTTACTACCTGAAGAAATGAGACTCCACAGTTTTATTGTTTCCCTTTCATTCTAATGCAAATCCTTCCTATTTGTTTTAAACAGGTGTGTATGAACAAATAACCACCAATTTGAATTTTGCATTTTAGATAATAAATTTAATTTGTCTGATGTTATTCTGAATTCTCTGGTAATTACATTCCTAGTAGATTAGAGACATTTATTTAGACAATTATTAGGGAATAGATCGATTTGACTTTAGTAAATTTACCATTTTGAACTATTGGAAAGCCTTATGACACCTGCAAGTTCCAATGGATGCAGGTTCCAGTACCAAACTATGACTAAAGCTGAGTATTCGGTAAAAAAATTGTTAATGCAATTATTGTCTACAGGCTTGTTTTAGATTTCGGGAAATGACTTTTGTGATATTATTCAGAGTATCATGTGTGTCTGTATTGAGGATTTGAGTGATATATTTTTCCTGAGAGGAGAAATTTCTGGTATGTGCTGATTGTATGCGAGGCCCCACCTGTTACGTGAAGCCTTGTAAAATTTATCCTTTACTGTTGGCCTAGAATATCTCTATGGTGAAAGATCTCCAATATATCCTTCTAATGAGGGATTAGAGCTGATCTCTCCCTTGATCTCCCATTGGGCTGTGTTGTGAAGAACAGTGCCACAAACATTTGCTGATCTCACGAGATCGGCCAAGGTAAGTGACGGCATGAGTATTCAAGCATATCCTTTTTTTCATGGAAAGAACTTGAACATGAGTTATCTTAAGATGTGTTTTTTTTTTTTGCAAAGATTGCCTAAAAAGGGCTAGCTCCCAAGACTGCCCCATGCTGAGTTGTGGATCAGTAAGCAGACAAAAAAAAAATAACAAAACTAGCCAGGAATGGCCTAGAAATTATTACTCTGCCATTTAGATGATCCCCCTGCCTGACCTATCTGTCAGGTTCCTAAGTGTGACTTGGAAGAGACATCCTGCATGCCTTCACACCAGGACATTGCATTTGGAATGTCTCGACCCCCTCCTTAATAATCAAACAAAGTTTCCATCTGCATCAAATAGGACTTAACACTGCTCGCACCAGAGCTGACCTGGAAATACACCAGGGTCGAAAATAGGCAGGATTCAGGCAGAACGGATTTCAGCACTAAAGAGTGACCAATCCCCAGGACCTGATGATTTCCATCCCAGTGTTTTAAAGAAAGTAGATGAGAACATTGCAGAAGCCCTATAATCTTCCAAAGTTCTCTTGATTCAGTAACCGTTACTTTACATTGGAAAATTGCAATGTCACTCTGCTATTTAAGAAAGGTGAGAGAGAGAAACCAGGGAATTATAGAGCAGTTAGCCTAACATCTGTTGTTGGGAAATTACTAGAGTCTATAATTAAGGATAGAGTAAATGAACACCTTGAAAATTTTCAGCTGATCAGAGAGAGCCAGCATGGATTTGTAAAGGGTAGGTCATGCCTGACGAACCTGATTTAATTTTTTGAAGAGGTGACAAAAGTAGTGGACAGGGGAATGTCTATGGATATTGTTTATATGGACTTCTAGAAGGCATTTGATAAAGTCCATCATAAGAGACTGTGAGCTAAAATTGAAGCTCATGGATTTGAGGGCAAATTATTGACCTGATTGGGAAATTGGCTGAGCGGCAGGAAACAGAGAGTAGGGATAATGGGCAGGTACTCAAATTGGCAGGATGTGACTAGTGGTGTCCCACAGGGATCTGTGCTGGGGCCTTAACTAGTCACTGTATTTATCAACGAATTAGATGACGGGATAGAGAGCCACATATCCAAAATTGCCAATGACACAAAGATAGGCAGCATTGTACGCAGTGTAGATGGAAGCATAAAATTACAGAGAGATATTAATAGATTAAGTGAATGGGCAAAACCGTGGCAAATGGATTTCAATGTAGGCAAGTGTGAGGTTATCCACTTTGGACCTAAAAAGGATAGATCAGAGTACTTTCTAAATGGTGAAAAGCTTGAGACAGTGGATGACCAAAGAGACTTAGGGGTCCATGTACATAGATCATTAGAATGTGATGGATATTTTTCATCTTCAGCCAGAAGTGCAGAGTAGATGATCCATCTCGGCCTCCTCCCGATATCCCCACCATCACAGAAGCCAGTCTTCAGCCAGTTCGATTCACTCCACGTGATATCAAGAAACGGCTGAGTGCACTGGATACAGCAAAGGCTATGGGCCCCGACAACATCCCGGCTGTAGTGCTGAAGACTTGTGCTCCAGAACTAGCCGTGCCTCAAGCCAAACTGTTCTGGTAAAGCTACAACACTGGCATCTACCCGAAAATTTGGAAAATTGCCCAGGTATGTCCTGTCCAAAAAAAGCAGGACAAATCCAATCCAGCCAATTGCCGCCCCATCAGTCTACTCTCAATCATAAGCAAAGTGATGGAAGGTGTCATCAACAGTGCTATCAAGCGGCACTTACTCACCAATAACCTGCTCACCGATGCTCAGTTTGGGTTCTGCCAGGACCACTCGGCTCCAGACCTCATTACAGCCTTGGTCCAAACATGGACAAAAGAGCTGAATTCCAGAGGTGAGGTGAGAGTGACTGCCCTTAACATCAAGGCAGCATTTGACCGAGTGTGGCACCAAGGAGCCCTAGTAAAACTGAAGTCAATGGGAATCAGGGGGAAAACTCTCCAGTGGCTGGAGTCATACCGAGCACAAAGGAAGATGATAGTGGTTGTTGGAGGCCAATCATCTCAGCTCCAGGACACTGCTGCAGGACTTCCTCAGGCAGAGTCCTAGGTCCAACCATCTTCAGCTGCTTCATCAATGACCTTCCCTCCATCATAAGGTCAGAAATGGGTCTGTTCGCTGATGATTGCACAGTGTTCAGTTGCATTCGCAACCCCTCAGATAATGAAGCAGTCCATGCCCGCATGCAGCAAGACCTGGATAACATCCAGGCTTGGGCTGATAAGTGGCAAGTAACATTCACGCCAGACAAGTGCCAGGCAATGACCATCTCCAACAACAGAGAGTCTAACCACCTCCCCTTGACATTCAACGGCATTACCATCGCAAAATCCCTCACCATCAACATCCTGGGGGTCACCATTGACCAGAAACTTAACTGGACCAGCCACATAAATACTGTGGCTACAAGGGCAGGTCAGATGCTGGGTATTCTGTGGCGAGTGACTCACCTCCTGATCCCCAAAGCCTTTCCACTATCTTCAAGGCACAAGTCAGGAGTGTGATGGAATACTTTCCAGTTGCCTGGATGAGTGCAGCTCCAACAACACTCAAGAAGCTCAACACCATCCAGGACAAAGCAGCCCCTTGATTGGCACCCCATCCACCACCCTAAACATTCAATCCCTTTCAGTACAGGAGCAGAGATGTCTTACTGCAGTTATACAGGGCCTTGGTGAGACCACATCTGGAGTATTGTGTGCAGTTTTGGTCTCCTTATCTGAGGAAGGATGTCCTTGCCATGGAGTGAGTGCAATGAAGGTTTACCAGACTGATTCCTGGGATGGCAGGACTGATGTATGAGGAGAGATTGGGTCGACTAGGCCTATATTCACTAGAGTTTAGAAGAATGAGAGGTGATCTCATCGAAACATATAAAATTCTAACAGGGCTAGACAGACTAGTTGCAGGACGGATGTTCCCGATGGATAGGGAGTCCAGAACCAGGGGCCACAGTCTCAGGATACGGGGTATGCCATTTACAACCGAGATGAGGAGAAATTTCTTCACTCAGAGAGTGGTGAACCTGTGGAATTCTCTACAACAGAAGGCCATGGAGGCCAAGTCATTAGATGAATTCAAGAAGGAGATAGATATATTTCTTAATGCTAAAGGGATCAAGGGCTATGTGGAAAAAGCGGGAACAGGGTACTGAGTTAGACGATCAGCCATGATCATTTTGAATTGCGGAGCAGGCCTGGAGAGCCGAATGGCCTACTCTTGCTCCTATTTTTGTATGTTTCTATGTTTCACCACCGTCGCAACGTGGCTGCAGTGTGTACCATCCACAGGATGCACTGCAGCAACTCGCCAAGGCTTCTTCGACAGCACCTCCCAAACCCGCAACCTCTACCACCTAGAAGGACAAGGGCAGCAGGCACATGGGAACAACACCACCTGCACGTTCCCCTCCAAGTCACACACCATCTGGAAATATATCGCCGTTCCTTCATCATCGCTGCGTCAAAATCCTGGAACTCCCTACCTAACAGCACTGTAGGAGAACCTTCACCACACAGACTACAGCAGTTCAAGAAGGCGGCTCACCACCACCTTCTCAAGGGCAATTAGGGATGGGCCATAATTGCTGGCCTTGCCAGTGATGCCCACATCCCATGAACGAATAAAAAAAAGGTATAGAAAATAATAAAAAAAGGCTAATGGAATCCTGGCCTTTATATCTAGAGGACTGTTATACAAGAGGGTAGAAGTTATGCTACAGCTATACAAAGCCCTGGTTAGACAACACCTGGAATACTGTGTTCAGTTCTGGGCACCACACCTTAGGAAGGATATACTGGTCTTGGAGGGAGTGCAACGCAGATTTACTAGAATGATATCTGGACTCCAAAGGTTAAATTACAAAGAGAGATTACACAAACTAGGTTTGTAGTCACTGGGATTTAGAAGATTAAGTTTGATTTGATCGAAGTTTTCAAGATATTAAGGGGAACTGATAGGGTAGATAGAGAGAAACTATTTCCGTTGGTTGGGGAGTCTAGGACTAGGGGACAAAGCCTAAAAATTAGAGCCAGGGCTTTCAGGATTGAAGTTAGGAAACACTTCTGCACGCAAAATGTGGTAGAAATTTGGAACTCTCTTCTGCAAATGGCAGTTGATGCTAGCTCAATTTAAATCTGAGATTGATAGATTTTTGTTAACCAAAGGTATTAAGGGATATGGGGCCGACGTGGATATATGGAGTTAGGTCACAGATCAGCCGTGATCTCACTGAACGGTGGAACAGGCTCAAGGGGCTAAATGGCCTACTCCTGTTCCTTTGTTCCTATGCCTAATTTAATGTTCTGTTATGCACAGTCAGCCACATGATAACCAACACTAAAACTGCGTTCAATTATTTATTTCCCCCTGCCCATTTTGTCGGCTTTTTCCCTCCAATTCTTCATGATTTTATTCCTCAGTCAAAAGGTATGAAGTTCTCATACATTTGATAACACTATTCTGAAATCAACATCTGGAAGGCGCATGAGAATTTCATGAATTGATTGTCAATTTTCCAGTCCTCCATTTGTGGATGTAACTTTTTTTCCACTTGGTGCCTCTCCCACATGATTGGGAGCATGTTGGGAAATCAGGTTACCCAACTGAAACATTATGCAATGAATGAGCTTTATAAGAATATGATATTTAATGGTGACAGGGAACTGGAATTTGGAATAGCATGATAAATTATCATAATGTGAGGTTTCAATGAATAATGATTACAAACTGAAAACTGTAATGGCCATTTACAAGTAGGAACACTGATGATTGGAAAGTTATTGAAAACTTTATGAAAATCACCAATTACAGTGTTGCCCTTTGCATTTCACAGTTAGTGATTTAATTCAGGTTGGATGGACTAAAATAAAAATGATTTCACCTGGAGAACTAGCAAGACAGATACTTACCATGAGCAGCGTAAACATGGTGTGTCCAACATTGAACCCATGCCGCCAGTTGTGATAGGTGATTTTTCTGTATCCTTTACTTAGAGTATAAATGAAACGGACCAGTACCTGCAGCATGGCAAAGATTTTGTCACTACTTTAATCACAATAAATCATTAGTTTTTAGATAAGTGATCATTTTTCCAAAACACTAAGCTATTTCCTATTGAATTGTATGGGCTGGATTTCCCTTAATCCATTGCTACGTTTCAATGGTGACTACAAGTCAAAAGTATTTAATTGGCTGTGAAGTACTTTGGGATGTCTTGAGGTTATAAAAGATGCTCTTTAAATGTAAGGTGTTTCTTACAGAGTCATGGCAGGACTTTTGCCTACTGTCCAACTGTTCCCCAACCCCGGCCAGTTTCCTGGGTTACAGGTCATAATGCATTCATGGTGGGCTCCCAGTCAGTTCCTGCTAGTGGCCCCCAGGAAAATCAAGGTGGTACAGAGGCAGGACCACCTCTGCGGCACTAGAAGAGGTGCAAGGAAATATTAAAGAGGGCCACAAGAGTCCTGAAGACTAATACATTTTTCACTAAGACTGAGACCACCAGCAGGTAAGGGATCTGATAGAGAAGAGGAAACCTCTACTCGGCCCTTTCCCTCAACTTACAACATTTGGGACCCATTACTGTCACTTCCCCCAAGATCTACCACCATCTTCACCAAGCAGTCCTAGGGAACAGCAGTGAGTGGGTTGGACAGGGGGGAAATGGGCTGGGAACCTGGGCCCCGCTTCATCACCCGCATTTGCATGAGATAGGCAGTGAAGGAACAGTCAGCAGCGGTCCTGGCTTGGGGAGGAGGGAGGGAAATCAAGTTTGGATTTTGGGGGCAGCAGTAGGCCCCGCTGCCTGGTTTTCCCTATTGTTTCCCTCAAACTCTTGCCTGATTTCTGGTGGAATAACAGAGGAAAATCCAGGCACATACCAGAACTTACCAGAAATCTTTTGCAGAAATACAAAAATGACATTTCATTGCCATAAAAATTAAAAGTGTATGAAGTATACAGAGTGAAGTACCCTTTTTACATCATTAATCTAGGCATTTATCATGTGCTTCAACTGATCTCGACTTGGAGATAGCTACCAATGATATTAACTGAAGAACAGCCAATGGTGAAATTCAGCCATTTCCTCTCACATTGCAAAGATTAAAAAGAAATTGATTATATTTCAATTATTATGTAGCAGAATCCTTACTGAAGAGAAAGGTTACAATTATAGTCTGCTAAGGCACAGGATCTTACAAAATATACACTTTAGATGGTGGTATTTTTCAACAGGATGATTTTTGTATCTCACAGTGATGGATTAATACCACTTATTTTATCACATAAATAACAGTAAAGCCAAGACATAAGTTTAATTGGTATGCAATGTAGGTATGTACAATTACTTACCTCCTGTGGTATGTGGAACTTATCAACCACACCAAGTTCATAATACATCTGGATTCCACATTTCACAAGACCCAGTGGAGACCACTCAAAATCACAAAAGTGAAATTCATAGATTTCTGCTTCCTCAGCATCTGGAAGTTCTTCTTCCTTTAAAAATAAAATAAAACAAAGAGGTGAATAATAATAGGTGGAATAATGGGTGGAATTTCTGCAGGGCTTGTCCCAATCTTCTGCTATTACTTTTGCGGAAACCCTGTAAAAATGACATAAACAGCCATTTACACATTTCTGTGGGGTTATGGCGGGAGATCAGGAAAACCCCTAAAATTCCAGGCATGTATAGCTAGATAGATAGAGAGAAACCTATGGGCGCCTTGGCATGCTGCATCACAGTATGATAAAATACAGGCTTATGCCTGAAGTCTCCTGCATGCTGAGTTGTGAGGAGACATCAAGCACAGTTGAAGCACTGCTCCAGGGAAGGGAGGCAAATCAGAGGGACAGTCACCTTAAGCTCACTTGCACACCTTCAAGTGGCCACTTCAGAAAGCAATGGTGGAATCTGAGAGCAGGCTACCCACCTGTTCACTTTTTTGGAGACTGTCCTTGGCAAGTGGATGGGGGCAAGTTCTCAGAAGGGGAAGGGAGAAAATACCTTTTAACAAAAAAATTAAGTATGTATATAGATAATCACTGGAACCCATTATTTTGAATAATCATTGCAACTATTCTTAAAACTGCATTTTTGTTCAGTATGTTTTTTTCAGTCTATTTTTATTTATTCAATACAAAAAAAGTTCATCATCTTAAAAAATAACAGAAATACAGAATAGTTGTGCAGTCTTAGCTGCAACACCATCTACTCACCAATAGTTCACGAAGTTCTTCTTCTTCACATTCATCTGGTTCTCTATCAAAGTTTTCTCTGGTTTTCTGATAAGTTTAGTGATACGGTGTTAGTGATTTATTTTCAAAATCTTAAAAATGAAGGAAATGTAATTTCAATGGGCCGGAACTTGCTGGACCAGGGCTTCTTACAGCGTGTGCCATTAGTTAGACATTTTCCTGCGCCCTAACTTGCTGGAAGTGCGAGCCGATAATAGTATGGCAAAGGCAATGGGACATCTGGGGCCTTGGTGAATGGTGGGACCAACGGTTTATCTCCTTAATCAATGAGATATAAGGATTGAGAAATAAACAGAGGAAAGACTGAGAAGGAGGTTGAGTTGGAGTGGGCAAATTAGATTCAAATCAGTTACAGAAAGAGAAATAAAGAGACGGAAAGAAAGATTGGATTAAGAGAGAGAGAAAAAAGAGACAGAAAGGAAAAGTAAGAAAAAAAAATAAAACTTGACATTTTTAAAATCTCCAACAATTCACTACCTGAAGGAATGAAACTTCACAGTTTAAATTGTTCACTTTCTGGGTCAGAGAGGTTGATTGGCAGTCATTTACAATTATCACATCGTTAAAAGGGTGCTTACACTATTAATTACCAGACTTAACTTTCTTGGCGAGTTTAATGGGCAATTAATGTGCAAATCCAGCAAGTTCTTAAAAATAATGGAAAGACTAAAGGCGAGATGCTATTTGTGCAAAGCAAACGGCAGAGCGGCGTAAATCATCCAGCAAGTTCCAGAGATCCGTAACTCATGGCATATCGCTTCATCCTCTGAACTTGCTGGCTGATTTTCCACATTAATAACAGCATGTGTTGTTCATTATTTTTTCAGCAAGTTCTGGCCCAATATTACATAATATTTCTAAAGAAATCATAGGTCATCAATATTATTCCAACATACCAGGATGTCCTGTATATCATCTTTGGAGCATTTAACATGATAGTTCACCATGTCTTGGGCAATGTCTTTCCTGTTTTCTAGCTTGTTCATCTTGTCATATGTATCAGTGTTCAAAACAGACCACCCAAGGAACTGTGTCAAGGCCTGTAAAAGATAAAGAGTTGTCAATATGTAGCTTTCTGTAGCCTGTTTGGGATTCTATAGGTACTTCATTCAACCTTACTTCCATCAGCGTTTCATCCATGTCATCAAATGGTTTTCCATCCTTCCTGTTGTAAAAGGTGGCAACTCCAACAATTTCCTCTTTCTTGTTTACTATTGGCAGTGACAGCACATTCTTAATTGTCCATCCCAAATTATCAAGTGGCTCGGTCTGTAAATGTTATACAGAATTTGATTAAGAGACATACAGGGTTTTTGTGGCTAATGCAATGTATCTAAGGAAATTATATATGTACTTTCATTTTGGATCTGTCTCTCCAGGTAAGCATCAGTATTTTTATAAAGAAACATTTTCTTTCACGGTTTCCTACCTGAAATTCAAATAATTCATCTGCAGCTGTATTCATAATGTTGCATATCTGGGAAAACAACACATGAAATATAGATATTTTTCCCCTTAGTCCTAATTCATTCTACTTTACTTTAATAGTAGACAACTTGCATTGTAGCAACAACTTGCATTTATATAGTGCCAAAGCACAGCAAAATACTGTTGTACATGCTCTAGGATTACAACACTTACAAGACTAGTTTCTGCAACATATGTTGGCAGTCCACTAACTAGGGCCCAATGGTCTGCAGGAGGGTTCCTGAAGAAAAAAAATCACCCAAATTAGACAAAAAGGTTTAGCTTGAAATGGTAGTCGCAATTATTTTCTTTGTAAGTGATGCATTGGCATTGTTACAAGTAAATGCCTAAATAAAGTAATGACAAACAAATCCAATATTTAACAAGAAAAAGAAAAAAAACTGTGATTGCTGGAAATCTGAAACAAAAACATAAAATGCAGACAGCATCTGTAAAGAAAATTCAGTATTTACTTGATAGTATCTCAAAAACTATAAATCCCATCTCAAAGTAAAAAACAAATTCTAACAAACATTCTTTTATATCAACATAGGATATCATTTCATCCTTCACTTTGCAGAGTTGCTGGTCTCAGCAATCTTGCCATGAGGAGGAAGAAAAATTGGAGAGAAGGACAGCCCTAGTCTACTGTCATAGGTCTCCTTCCATCCCTATTCAACTTTGTTAGAAATAATTGATGAAAAATTTGCCCTATCTGAGTAGTTAATTGTTCATTTTGAAATTAGAATCTCGGGCTTCTTTTTTTTGTTGTTGCTATTTTCAAAATGCTATTCTTATTTTTTTAAATTGCTTCAAATAAATTGATTAATTTATTAATTAAAAAGCATGGAGGGTACCTCATACTAAAAATATTTAGATAATTTCAATTGTATTTGCTACAGCCCAGGGGTATAGGTGGTGATACTGGGGGACAAGGACTAAGGTGCATGGAGTGCACACCCAGTGCCAACATTGGCCCCATAATTAGTGTCCCTCCAATTTTCCCAGTAAGCATCAAGCCTAAGTAAATTGAGTTAATGATGTTTCCGTCTGCATTACAGACTTAACTATTCTCATCTAAAGGTAAGGGCCAAAACGATTCCTTTATAGGGCCTCCCCCAGCTTCAGCTGTAATCAAATTCCATTCCTGCACCATACATGCCTCCAAGATAACCAAAAACTGACTCTTCCTGTGAGAGGGAAGGGGGATATAGATTGTAATAAAGGGGACAGGGAAATGGAAAATGATTGAAATGAAGGGGAAGGGAGAAACTATCACAGATCAACATTCTGATTTTAATTTGTTTGGACTTGAATAAATTTCAGCAGTCTCAACAGCTCTTCTATTTTTCAGAATGAAGGTGAGAGAGGGGAGAAAATGGAAAGCAATGAAGGAGAGAGGGAAGGAACAAGTAGATGAAATAAAAAAAGAAAGAAATACACATTTATATAAGACTTTTCACATCCTCAGGATATCCCAAAGTGCTTCACAGCCAAATGAAGTACATTTGAAGTGTAATCAATGTTGTAATATAGACAAACATGGTAGCCAATTTGCACACAATAAGGTCCCACCAACAGTTAGAAACATGGCCAGATAATTTGTTTTAGTGATGTTGGTAGAGGAATAAATGTTGGACAGGATACAAATGAACTGCCCTACTTTTCTTAAAATAGTGCCATGGGATCTTTTATGTCACCTGAGAGAGCAGATGGGGTCTCAGTTAACATCTCACTTGAAAGACAGCACCTCTGACAATGCAGCACTCCCTCAGTATTGCATTGAAATGCACAACTCCCACAACTCCCTGGAGTGGGACTTGAACCCACAACCTTCTGACTCAAGGCAACAGTCCTACTAGTCTAGGCTGACATTAAAAACATTGACAATGAAAGGGAGAGGCAAGGAGAATGGATGGCAATGGAAGGGGATTGATAGCAATTTCCTGCAATGTGCCTATTAATTAAAAAATGTTTTAAAATTACTCTTTCGTTTAAAGTTTTTAAAAATTATATATGTTCTTTGAATTTGGGTAATACAGCATTTATTAACAATCCCTAGTTACCCTGAGGATCAACCACATAGTGTGGGACGGGAACCATGTATAGGCCAGACCAAGTAGGAGTGCTAGGTTCCCTGCCCTGAAGGACATTTATGACCCAGATAGATTTTTTTATGACAATCCAGCAGCTGTTGAGGTCATTTTTGCTGGTGCCAGCCCATAAATTACCAGATTTATTAAATTCACTTTCACAACTTGCTATGGTGGGATTGTGACCTTATAATGTCTGGTTTGGTAGTCTAGTACATAACCACTACACTACTATACCCCTGCCAATAAAGTTTACAAGCTTATTTGGAATTCCCCCAAACTGCCTAAAAACCTGGCCCATACTCAATAAAAGCACACTGTATAATAGTTCCAAGTACAGATCCTGTGTATCCTTATTAAAATAATAAATTTACCTTAAGTATCCAGAACCTGTCTGTTGATTTAACAATATAATTTTATTACAGAATAGCCACACTGTGACAAACATTGTTTTAAGAAGAGGTCATGAAATTGAGTTATGGAAGATGACTTTCATACCCTTAGATTACTGTGTCGATTTCATGTTATTCGGTATAGACAATACCAAATGATAACAGTTGGATTAGTGACAATCGTTAGTCACTTAGTCCATCTGCATTACATCTATAGCTTCCCATCCCAACAATAAAAACCTTATAATTTGTTTGAATTCCTGCCCTATAAATACAACAATTAAACCAATCACTGAACTCCAAAAAAGTCCAGCTACCCATATGTTGACAGGTGGTCTTGTTCTTTCTCCTTGTTTCATACTTAAAGAATGCAACATGTGAACTAGGTGGGGCCCTGGTGTCCCAGAAATTGAAGGGAAATTCTAAACAAGATTCCATTCTAAATATCTGAACAACCGAATCCATTTGCTTTTCTCCTTCCATTTCTTCCCTTTCTTTTTCTGGGATTCTAAATGTGTACATGAGAAGTAAATTGCATTGATTCAGAAGTATATCCCTTTCTCAACCTTTTTTTAAACAAAGACTTACGGGATGACTTTAATTTCTTCTTTTCCATGAAGGATGTAATCAATTATTTTGTAGAAGTTTATTTCCTAGGGATAAAAAAACATGTAAGAATGAAAATGTTGAAACAATAGCAGTAAATTATGAATGAAACTAATAGTAAAGCATACCCTTCCATCTGTAGTTCTTGGACCATCATATGGTGGTACTTCACCCATTTGTACTGGCCAGAGATCAAAAAATTCCTACAGTTAAAATGAATAAAAACAAAATAAAAAGGAAATTATTTGTACATTATTGCATAATCATGTCAATGACTTGATATTTGAAGTACATTAATGTAGAAAATACAAAACCTTCTCCTTTGTCATGTCTAGAAGTGCAACGGAGTATCTATCACAGTTTAAAAAGGCTCGCACAGTGTAAAGGGCTTTGTGAAACTGTCGCTCAATGTCAGTAAGTTCTTCAAATACTTTGCTTGCAGACCATAAAAGAACCTGTAGAATAAATGCATGTGGATTTTATTGTATATATAGGAACATTAACAGATTTTCTGTAATATTCAAGACTGAAAGTTCAAAAGATTTAACTGGTAAGACATATGCTGATTGTAACACCGGGAAAGCAAATCAAGCACTGGGATTGATTTCCAGAGGGATAGAATTGAAAAGCAGAGAAGGTATGTTAAACTTGTATAGAACCTTGGTGAGATCACACTTGGAGTACTGGGAACAGTTCTGGTCTCCAAATTATAAAAAAAGATATAGAGGCACTGGAGAAGGTGCAAAAAAGATTTACTAAAATGATACCAGACCTGAGAGGTTACAGCTATCGGGAAAGATGAAGCAGGCTGGGGTTCTTTTCTCTAGAAAGAAGACTGAGGGGTGACCTGATAGAAATCTTTAAGATTATGAAAGAGTTTATAAGGTAACTTGGAAATTATGTTTCCACTTGTGGGGGAGACCAGAACTAGGGGCCATAAATATAAGATAGTCACTAATAAATCCAATAGGGAATTCAGGAGAAATTTCTTTAGTCGGAGAGTAGTTAGAATGTGGAACTCGCTACCACAAGGAGTAGTTGAGGCGACTAGCATAGATGTATTTAAGGGGATGCTAGGTAAACACATGAGGGAGAAAGGAATAGAAAGATACGCTGATAGGGTTAGATGAAGTAGGGAAGAAGGGGGCTCATGTGGAGCATAAACACCGGCATGGACCTGTTGGGCTGAATGGTCTGTTTCAGTGCTGTATGTTCTATGTAATTCTGTGTAAACAGCTGTCTTCTGGCAAAGAAACAGTAAGTCAACAGTATTGATTGCTAGTCGTTGCTATAATATGGCTGCTCTTTTTTGCTATATAAATCAATGATCTGGATTTAAGAATTGAGGGAACAATACAAACATTTTATAATGACACCCAATTGGGGTATTGTGACAAGGACCAAGAATAACTGCAGGAGGATATAGTTAATTAAGCAGGATAGGAAAATAGGCGGCTGCTGCAATTCAGTGTAGAGACATGTGAAGTAATACATTTTAGATTTAAGAATAGAGAAAGGAAGCACACCATAAATGGAGTAGAGGGGCAGAGGAACCTTGGTTTACAAGTACACAGATCATTAAAGGTGGCAGTGCAAGTAAATAGGACCATAAAAAAAATTCAAAACCAACTCTTGGTTTTGTATCTAGAGCATAGGGTTCAAAAGCAAGGAGGTAATGTTAAACTTCTACAAGACTTTAATTAGGCTGCCGTTGGATTATTGTGTAAAGTTTTGGGTGCCTCATTATAGGAAGGATAAAAATGTAATGGAAAAGGTGAAGTGTAAATTCAGTAGGGTGTTACTAGGAATGGGAGGTACAGTTATGAAGACAGACGAGAGACATTAGAGCTTTTTCACTGGAGCTGAAAAGGTTGAATGGTAATCTAATCGAGGTTTTCAAAATTATGAGGGGTTATGATAGGATAAATAATGCTAGGTTGTTTCCTTTAGCTGGCGAGACGGTAAGAAGAGAGCAAAAATTGAAGATAAGCACAAAAAAGTTAAACGAGAGGATGCAGCATACTCTGCCACACACCATTGTCGAAGCAGAGTCCATAAGTAATTTTAAAAGGGAATTATTTATTGCTTGAGAAAGAAGAATATTAAAGGATATGGACAGCAAGCAGGAGTAATATTAGATGGGTGGTTCATGGGGCTAAAAGCACTAACAAAGACTCGATGGGCCAAATGCCATTTCTACGCTCTAAGGGGGTGAAATTTTCAACGTCAGTAGCGCAAAATAGGCTCATAGTGAATTGGCAGCCCATTTTACAGCACACCCATTGAATTCAATGGAAAAGAAAATCAGGCACGGTGTAAAATGGGCTGCCAATTCGATATGAGCTCATTTCGCGCTACTGGCGGTCACCAATTTCACCCCCTAACATTCTATGATTCTGATTACTTCCACTACTAAATTACCAAACATTAGACACATAGAGGACGGTGTCCTCTGTTTGCTAAGCATATCATAGACTTGTGTACTGACAGTGGCTGGGGATTTCTGCTTCTGCTTGCCAGCCCCTATTAAAATGGATGGTGGGAAAATCATGGGCTGGCGAGTGGACAAGCAGAAATCCCTGACAGCAGGTTTATAAATTCACTGCAAACAATAGGAAATCTTCACCCAACTTGTCGTATGTGTGTTAACTCACTATTTAGGAATTAATTTAATTATTGTCAAAGATATTGATAGAAAACAGTCCTATAATAGCCAAAAATTATAACAGATATATTACAAAGTTTCAACCCTAAAATGTGTTAAATCCTGCATCCTGTAGGAAATTTCCATAGGGATTTCCAATCCTTTGTCAAGAAAGCCTTGTTTAACTTTACCTGCCCTTTCCTGGTTTCACAGCCATGGAGATAGCTCAGATGGTAGATCTTGAGTGTCAAGTTGAGAAAATTGAGATACTTTAAGAAAATCTGTAATTAAAAACAAATAATTTTCAACATAATAAAACAAAAATTATAAACTTAGGCCCCAAAATTCCACAAGTCCATTTGCCCCGATGTTGTGCTGCTAAATCATGTTTTCCCATCAGCCAATATAAATTAGAGCTGACCCTGCCGTAAAACATGGGGTCAAGTTATTCACAAATCTATTTGGCATTTCAGTAGTGCAACTCTCATGAAAGTAGTGCATTAGGGTTGGGGGTGGAAATTATGAAGTTAAGAATTGCTGAAGATTGCAATAGTTGGCTGGGGGAGTAGCAGGTAAGTTGTAAAATGTTTGGCACAGTTAGCTCACTGTTAGCTAGCAGTAATGGATGCCTCATCTGAGATTTTGTGCCAATTTTAAAGACCGTCTTCCACTGGAGGATCTGGCAGAGGCACCAAAAAAAAGAGCAGGGTATTGGAAAGAGGTAGAAGAACCAAAGTTTTTCATGAGGCTGACCTTCAGACACTCCTGGATGAAATTCAGATTTACCAGAATGACACAAGGGCTTAAAGGGTTAAATTATGAGGACAGGTGGCATACACTTGGTTTATATTCCCTTGAGTTTACAAAGTTGAGGGGTGATCTAACGGAGGCGTTTAAAATGATAAAAGGGATCTGATAGGGTAGATACAGAGAAACTATTTCCTCCGGTGGAGAAATCCAGAACAATAGGGCATAATCCTAAAATTAGAACTAGGCCATTTAGGAGTGAAATTGGGAAGCATTTTCTTCACAAAAAGGGTAGTGAAAATCTGGAACCCTGTCCCCTAAATGGCTGTGGATGCTGGGTCAATTGACATTTTCAAGACTGAGATCAATACATTTGTGTTGGGTAAGAGTATCAAGGGAAATGGAACAAAGGTGGGCAAATGGGGTTGAGGTATAGATCAGTCATGATCTAACTGAATGGCAGAACAGGCTCGAGGGGCTGAGTGGCCAACCTCTGTTCCTATATTCCTATTTTCCTAAATGCAGCAAAGGCTCTCCTCAACAGAAACTGCTGAGTGACCATGGGAGGAAACCTCTTTGATGCCATGTGAAGGGAGGTGGCAGTGGCATTGAATGCCACGTCTCTCATCCCCAGGACTACAGACCAGTGCCGGAAGAAGTTCAGTGACCTGACGAGGGCAAGCACAGTAACAGACTGGCTACTTTCCTTTTTCCTCCTTGGGCACCATGGGCACCAACACACTGTTCATCATCTAAAATTGCTAGCTGTAAACTTCACACTGTACTGTGGTTAAAGAAGTCACTAACATGGGATGTGTAAACCCTAACAGCAATTACTTGCATGCAGAACTTTAAAACCCCTTACTCCACTTTAACAGGGTGAAACTAATAGATCTATTACATCAGCTGTCTGATGCCACCTGGGAGATAGCCCTTAAATGTTAGTCTTCATCTAATTCCTTCAATCTTGTTACAAGAACAACTTGTGCAAAATGGAAAGGTAAAAGGACCAGTGAGGACACTCCAGACCTAGAGAGCAACATTCTTAAGAGGAGCAGGCCAAGGAACTGTTGGGGAACAGAATTCTTTCTGGTGGACTAAGATGATGACAATGAGGAAGAGGATGTTGAGGACAAAGCCACATAGCAGTCTTAGGACCAAGATCCTGCTCCATGTTCCTTTGCCTCAATCCCCTTGATGTCACCCTCTCCATCACCTGCTTTCGTACTCTCATGCATTAACTCAGAAAATTTCATCTGGGGGGAATTAGAAAGTGCAGGTGAGGATGTGGCATTGGATGATTCATAGAGCATAAGGGAGCTAGAGGATTGCGGAGTGAGTGAGGATGTACTAGCTTCCCAGCAGAGGCAGATGAGTAGGCTGCTCATAGGACCCAGGTCTCATGGGTACATGCCTGAAAAGTTGGATGCTCCAGGAAAATCACACCTATGTGCAGACACTTAGGTCTCTCTGAGGATGTGTGGCAACCGACAGCTGAGACTCATTTGTGGTAATATCAGAGAAACTTTCTTTTCATTGCAGGAAAGAATGTGGCAGCTACACTGGAATCTGTGACAGCCCTCCACCTCACAAGCTGTCAGGAACCAGTCAGTTACTCCACCTCTATGGAAGCACAGCCTGGTGCCCTGGTGACAGCGGGGGACCAGATTAGACAGCATCCTGCATATTGGCTTTCCGACACCGAGGACCAGGATGTGGCTACTCTTTCAGGACTTTCAGGATGCGGCTACTCTCTCAGGACTTTCAGGATGCGGCTACTCTCTCAGGACTTTCAGGATGCGGCTACTCTCTCAGGACTTTCAGGATCTGAAAGCAGCTATACAACCAGCCAGCCTGCTGGTCAATGTGAACACAGATCCATGACTCAGTAGAATGGAGATGGCAGGAGTAGACCTCCATGAGGCTGCCATTTCTCAGCATTTGGCCCTCACCCTCAGAGCAACATGCAGGCGGTGCATAGGAGGCAACACCTGGCTGCTGAGACACAAGCTTCAGTCAGCAGCAGCTGCCTTCCAGTATCAAGCTGCCATGATAGAAAGGCCACTTTAGTCCCATGAACCTTTTGTACCGCAGGAGTAGCCATCCATAGTACTGGCCCTCAGGTTACACCTAGGAACAGCTCTAGAATAGGTGAAAAAAAGCACAGCTAGACAATCCAGGGAAGCACAGTGTGAAGAAGGAGTATTTACCCTTAGTGCCTTGGGGGCGCAAGTCATGGGTATTCAGAACTCCAATGACGATTATTCTTATTTATACAGATTTAAATGACCCTCCAACAACATTAGTAAGTGCATCGTGGGAAGGCCCGAGACAGCAAGAGAAACTGGACCTCAGCCATTATGGGGCAGAAAACCAGCGGGATTTTCATTCACCCCAATTTTTAGGTCACAAAAAAGAAAATCGTCATTGCAGTGCTAAAAGAAGTGCTGGAAATGATGTTGAATTTCAAGGCCTTAATCTTCAAAATATCCATTATATGTGTACAAAACAAGCTGGAAAATTCTTACTTCTTCATCTTTTGTGGTGAAATGTGGTCCATCTACTTTGTTTACAGCCATTACAACAGCAACTACATCGTTTCCATTCATTACTGGAGTTGCCAGAACACATTTTGTTTCAAACTCTGTAAGATTGTCCACAAAATCACAGAAATTGCTGTCCTAAAAAACAGAAAGCAGTCAGTCAGTATAACTGTGTATAACATTTCAAGGATCATACTCCATTGGGTGATAACAGTGAATCCAATGTGACAAGCTAAACAACCAAATAATGAAGTTACAGCAATTTGGAAACTCTCAAAACATATTACTCAATTTTTACTGAAACTTCCAGAAAGTATTATTCCTATATCAGGTCCTAAACTTTATCATAGAATCATATAGAATCATAGAAGTTACAACATGGAAACAGGCCCTTCGGCCCAACATGTCCATGTCGCCCAGTTTATACCACTAAGCTAGTCCCAATTGCCTGCACTTGGCCCATATCCCTCGATACCCATCTTCCCCATGTAACTGTCCAAATGCTTTTTAAAAGACAAAATTGTACCCGCCTCTACTACTGCCTCTGGCAGCTCGTTCCAGACACTCACCACCCTTTGAGTGAAAAAATTGCCCCTCTGGATCCTTTTGTATCTCTCCCCTCTCACCTTAAATCTGTGCCCCCTCGTTATAGACTCCCCTACCTTTGGGAAAAGATTTTGACTATCGACCTTATCTATGCCCCTCATTATTTTATAGACTTCTATAAGATCACCCCTTAACCTCCTACTCTCCAGGGAATAAAGTCCCAGTCTGTCTAACCTCTCCCTGTAAGTCAAACCATCAAGTCCCGGTAGCATCCTAGTAAATCTTTTCTGCACTCTTTCTAGTTTAATAATATCCTTTCTATAATAGGGTGACCAGAACTGTACACAGTACTCCAAGTGTGGCCTCACCAATGCCCTGTACAACTTCAACAAGACATCCCAACTCCTGCATTCAATGTTCTGACCAATGAAACCAAGCATGCTGAATGCCTTCTTCACCACCCTATCCACCTGTGACTCCACTTTCAAGGAGCTATGAATCTGTACTCCTAGATCTCTTTGTTCTATAACTCTCCCCAACGCCCTACCATTAACGGAGTAGGTCCTGGCCCGATTCGATCTACCAAAATGCATCACCTCACATTTATCTAAATTAAACTCCATCTGCCATTCATCGGCCCACTGGCCCAATTTATCAAGATCCCGTTGCAATCCTAGATAACCTTCTTCACTGTCCACAATGCCACCAATCTTGGTGTCATCTGCAAACTTCCTACCTCAATGTATTAAAATACCTCTACCACTAAGAAGAACAAGATCATCAATGTTGTGCAAATGCCATCAGCTCCAAGTTCCCCTCCAAGTCACTCACCATTCTGGCTTGGACATACATCACCGTTCCTGCATTGTCGTTCAGCCAGAATCATGGAATTCCATGCCAAACACCATTGTGGAAGCACCATCACTGCAAGGACTGCAGCGGTTCACGGCAAAGGCGCACTACCGCCTTCTCAGGGCAACTAGGGATGGGCAATAAATTGACCTTGCCCACATCCCAAGAACAAATAAGTTTTAAAAAACATTAAAACTACCCAATATTTCCCATGTACCTCATTATTTGCAGCACTTTGAGTGAAGATCCACATTGATTTAATTTGAAAAACTATAAAAATATATTAAGTGTAGTGAATCTCTAAATTACAAATACTTCATTGGGCTTTTATTTTGCAATTCATGTTTTTGCTGTCCTAAGCAAAACATAACTAACATATGGCTCAATCATGATAGTTCGATATTGTGCCACTAGAACATCTGGGCATGATTAAATAAAATCCGACGCAGGCTCGATGGGCTGAATGGCCTCCTTCTGTGCCATAACCATTCTATGATTCTATGAAAATATAGTACAACCATTAGACTAATGTTTCCCTAGTAGATACAAATTTTGAACGGTCTTAAATTAAAGGGGCAGGATACTCAGTAGCAGCGCAATTTGGTAACTTTTCTCAAGAGCTATCACCCCGATCAGTATCTTGGTTGATGGCCATACTCAAGAATGCTGCACCTTGCAGCGATGCAGTCTGTGCCTGTGATTCCCTACATAGGGAGCTATTGATTTCAGTCAAACCATAGAGGACAGTTGCCAATGGAAGCCAAGCTTTCTTCCACAAAAAAAAAATGCCTAGAAATTACTGAGGGCATTATTAACAGACAAATGATTAATATATTTGTATGACATTCTTCTGTCCACTACTTTAGCATTTAAAATAAATGGAGTAATCCCTGCATTAAAAGAGTGGACATACGGACATGCTAAGTGCTCATCCGCTAATATTGTCAACAGTCATATCTAGGTTTATAGGGCCAATAGTTCCCTTTTTAATAGGGCTGTTTCACTTCTTGTGTGAAAACTGGGACAGTCCTTCCTCCATTATATTCTCCAACTGAAAAGAAAGAATTGAATCCCAGATTCAATCTGGGATTCAATCCCAGATGGCTTTGTCAAGGGAAGATCATGTTTGACTAATTTGATTGAATTTTTTGAGGGGGTGACTAGGCGTGTGGATGAGGGTAACGCAGTGGATGTGGTATACATGGATTTCAGTAAGGCCTTCGATAAAGTCCCCCACAGGAGACTGGTCAAGAAGGTACGAGCCCATGGAATCCAGGGTGCCTTGGCACTTTGGATACAAAACTGGCTTAGTGGCAGAAGGCAGAGGGTGATGGTCGAAGGTTGTTTTTGTGACTGGAAGCCTGTGGCCAGTGGGGTACCACAGGGATCGGTGCTGGGTCCTTTGCTGTTTGTGGTCTACATTAATGACTTGGATATGAATGTAAAAGGTATGATCAGTAAGTTCGCTGATGATACAAAAATTGGTAGGGTGGTAAATAGCGAGGAGGATAGCCTCAGTCTGCAGGACGATATAGATGGGTTGGTCAGATGGGCGGAACAGTGGCAAATGGAATTTAACCCGGAAAAGTGCGAGGTGATGCACTTTGGAGGGACTAACAAGGCAAGGGAATACACAATGAATGGGAGGACCCTAGGCAAGACAGAGGGTCAGAGGGATCTTGGTGTGCAAGTTCACAGATCCCTGAAGGCGGCGGAACAGGTAGATAAGGTGGTAAAGAAGGCATATGGGATACTTGCCTTTATTAGCCGAGGCATAGAATATAAGAGCAAGGAGGTTATGATGGAGCTGTATAAAACACTGGTTAGGCCACAGCTGGAGTACTGTGTGCAGTTCTGGTCGCCACACTACAGGAAGGATGTGATCGCTTTGGAGAGGGTGCAGAGGAGATTCACCAGGATGTTACCAGGGCTGGAGCGCTTCAGCTTTGAAGAGAGACTGGGAAGATTGGGTTTGTTTTCCTTGGAGCAGAGGAGGCTGAGGGGGGACGTGATTGAGGTGTACAAAATTATGAGGGGCACAGATAGGATGGATACTAAGGAGCTTTTTCCCTTCGTTGAGGGTTCTATAACAAGGGGACATAGATTCAAGGTAAAAGGCGGGAGGTTTAGAGGGGATTTGAGAAAGAACATTTTCACCCAGAGGGTGGTTAGAGTCTGGAACTCACTGCCTGAAAGGGTTGTGGAGGCAGGAACCCTCACAACATTCAAGAAGCATTTGGATGAGCACTTGAAATGCCACAGCATACAAGGCTACGGACCAAGTGCTGGAATATGGGATTAGAGTAGACAGGGCTTGATGGCCGGCGCGGACACGATGGGCCAAAGGGCCTCTATCCGTGCTGTATAACTCTATGACTCTATGACTCTATTGAGCAAAATTCCATAGCTGTCAGGCTATGAATTGATTCCAGAGGTACACAGAATAGCAAATCTGGTGAGGGGCACAGGTGAAGGGAAGTGGGCCACAAATGGCTTCAAGGTTGTATTCATAGAATCATAGAAAGTTACGGCACAGAAGGAGGCCATTCGGCCCATCATGTCCATGTCGGCTGAAAAAGAGCTATCCAGATTAATCCCACTTTTCAGCACCTAGTCCGTAGCCCTGTAGGTTACGGCACTTGAAGTGCACATCCAAGCACTTTTAAAATGTTTTGAGGGTTTCTGCCTCTACCATCCTTTCAGGCAGTGAGTTCCAGACCCCAACTAACCTCTGGGTGAAAAAATTTCTCCTCAGCTCCCCTTTAATCCTTCTACCAATTACTTTAAACCAATGCCCCTGGTCACTGGCCCCTCTGCTAAGGGGAATAGGTCCTCCCTATTCACTTTATCTAGTCCCATCATAATTTTGTACACCTCAATTGAATCTCTCCTCAGCCTCCTTTGTTCCAAAGAAAACATCCCCAGCCTATCCAATCTTTTCTCATAGCTAAAATTCTCCAGCCCTAGCAACATCCTCGTAAATCTCCCCTGTACCCTCTCTAGTGCAATCACATCTTTCCTGTAATTACACAGAATTACACAGTTATACTGAATTATTTAATACATGAAAGCTTTGAACAGGCATCAAATTTCCTCTGAGACAATGGAGACATTCACTGACTGAACCCATGTTGATGTCACCTGAATGTATATCTGGGCTTCCACTAAACTCAAAAGGGGAAATTTTAACTCCAGGGTGGAAAGCAGGTGGGACTCATGGGCCATCACCTGGGAGTTGCAGTGTGAGGCCCGGTCCATTTTAACGGCTGGACCCCATTAAAATTACGCTGGCCAGCTGCCTGCCCAAAGTGGACGTCCAGGAACAACATCCCAGCTTTAAGCTTGTGAAGATTGAAAGGCCTTGAGTCAGGCAGGCACCTCAACTGCCAAAGGAAACAGCGGCATTAAAATGGCCGCAGGGTGGGAAAAGAGCAATAGGTTCACCACTTGGATTTTAACATCCGTTCTGCTTGGTTTCGGCCAGGCAGCAAGGGTTAAAATTCTCCCAAAAGTGTCAGGTCTCCTTAAGGTGGAGGGTAATATTGTTAGAATGTATTTTTCAAGCAGGTAAAGAGATTTTTCCTAAATTGTATTGCTGAGGAGGTACCTCCCCACTGAAGAGAATAATTAGACTATGGAAAATATTACAGAATATAATCCAACTACATAGCCCATTGGTAATGAAGTCAAGTGTGGGTTGTGACATGACTAGATCATCATAAAATATTTGCCTTGCTCCACTGTTCTTCACCACAGATTCTGGTTATGTCATGAAATGATTGCACAAAATCTTAAGCAATTCTAAATCATTTGGCAATTTTTCCATTGGATGCTCTGATTTGCAAAAATGGAGTGACAATGCTCAATGATAGGGTCAGACATATAACATTATAAACAGCATGTTGTTAGATACTAAAGTATCCTGTTACGTCTGTGAGAATGTTATGCAATGGCTCTGGGCCTCGAGTGGCACCACATATTCTTTTATTCAGGGATTCACGCGCTCATTTCCTGGCATAAAAAAGTTGGATCCAAAATTCCGATCCGGAAATTGGGCCACGACCGTCACAGGCTCACCCCCTTCCAAGCCCCCATAAATATGGTAAATATTACCACAAACATACTTCTACCTTATAAAATGCAGTAAATATCTGTCCAAACATATCTACAACCTACAAAATGCAGTAAATGTCATCCCAAAACACATCTGTACTCCAGAAATACAGCAAACACATCAACACCCTAAAATAATACTGAAATTATCACCCATGCCTCCTCTACGCACATACACAATTACATTGGAAAACAATGTTGTAAATATCCCACGTACACAAACAGAACTAAACCAGAAAATGTGATAATATGCCCAACTGTACCAGAAAATATGTAAGTAAATATCCCTAACCAAAACAAAAAAAGTGAATATCGCCAACGATACTAGAAAATGATTGAAAATACCCCCAACTATATCTGAAAATATGATAGTGAATATCCTCAAGTATATAAGAAATCATGATAGTGAATATCCACACTACACCAGAAACAATAAGTAAATATCCCCGATTATAACAGAAAATAATAATAATGAATATTCCTAACTATCCCAAAATATAGTGACTATCTCCAAATACCTCAGAATATATAAATATTAAAGGGTATAGGGAGCGAGCAGCAGAGTGGTATTAGACTCGGTGGCTCTTGTGGAGAAAAATACCGGCAGACTTGTTGGACCAAATGACTTATTCTATGCTGTGCTATAACATTCTATGATTCAATGATGAGTTACTGATCTCTCAATTTAAAAAGTTGGGTAACAATAATAAGCTACTATAATAAAATAAGTATTATATTTATGAGATGTATGGATAGCGTTAGATTTGTAGCTATAAAAATGCAATGGGTTTTGACTACATTGTTCTTTTACTTGTGAAAGTTTATTTTGAAATGAATAAATTTAAAAATACCCTCTTGACAAATGTGGTTTATCCTGTTATTATGTAGTTTGACTTTCTGCTTATAAAATGCAAAATATTATGAAAAATACCATTTACAACCAAATAAATATGCTGACAAAGGAGTTCCATTAAATCACCCTGTAGGGCATGACCTACAAGGTAATCCTTGTGGTTATAAATGGGACAGGATTAGTTTGTATGGTGACTTCATATTAATACTTAATTCTTCACGTAACAACTATCAAAACAATATAATCTTGTACATTATGCAAATGTGATCCTCATGATAAATAAATCTCCCCAGACAATGTTCCTCGATCTGATTTATCAATAACTTATGCTATTTCTTTACAGTTGCTGACTGACCTGCTGTGTATTTCTAGCAGTTTCTGTTCCACAGCTAACTACTATATACTAATTATTATTGTTACTAATTAACTGGTTTCAGGACTGCTGACATTTTTAAGGTCCCTACATATACCATCATCTTTCCATTCTACAGAAAAATTGTTACTGACCAGTACTGAAAATGGAAATTGCTGTCAGTGAGATTCAAATTCATTGTATTCACTTTTTATTGAAATAAATCTTACAGTACTGTTTTATGGTTGTAGTATGTTAAACTTAAAATACATTTTAAATTTCAACAGTACAAATTGTATACTTTCATTTACATATATTTCAAGAATTTATTCGATAGATAAAGCCTTGTTGCCATAAAAACTAATTTTTCTTAAAATCAAGCATTGTAACTTGTACAATTATCCACTTCATTCAAACAAGGGAATCACGTTCCCTGAATCCTTCCAGATTCCTCATTTAGTAAAACAGAGTTTGCAGCAATTGTTTTGAGGTAATTTCTGCATTAAATATTGTAAATAATGTTATCTACTAGCTGTATCTAAATTCTGAAATATAACTTGATATAGGGAGCATAAAACATCTAATCAATCATAAATCCAAAACACAAAAACTTGAATACAAGATTGGGCTACAACATTTCCAAATATGTTTCAAGTAACAAATTTTGTTCTCATTTCAGTAAACTATAGCAAGTCTTCTAATTACATTCCTAAACCAAATGTATTTTTCATGTACTGCATCACAGTTAGTTATACATAGTCTGCAGCTAGATTTAGAGAAAGGAGCTCAGCAGCTCCGTCATGTCTGTGCTTATGTTTCTCTAACAAACATTAAGTGCAATAATCTCTTTTCAAGATATATTTCAGGTTTCATTTAACAACCGTATGAAGTGATGTAAAGAATATATTTTCATTATGCTTTCTTAAAAACACACATTGTGATGCATTATACTGTATATTCCTTTTACATGTGGAGTTGAACCTACACGAAAATGTACAGATGTACTAAACTAAAATATCTAGCTCACAGGTGCTGCTGTACTGGTCCAATAGTAGCTCTGTATGTCCTCATTGTTACTGGTCCAGGTTTATTATTGTCACATATTGTACCTGCATGGACACCAATTTGGTATTTGTTTTGGACCATCTGTAGTTACAAGTAGAAATTACTGTCCTTTGCAAATGTGCTAAATTAGAAATCAATACAGATATTTTTAATCTATTTACATAACTACAGAAATAGAATAGGGAAACATTTAATGAATGAAGTAATTTCTCCAGAGAATTAAGTTTAAAAATAATTAACCTTTTTGTTGGTACTTATTTAAATATAATGTTCTGCATCTTCTCTGTTTGAGTCTTTAATGCTGTGTTCGTGTAATTAAGTATGCTACTGTAATAGGCCTTTATATAAGAACATAAGAAATAGGAGCAGGAGTAGGCCAATCGGCCCTTCGAGCCTGCTCCGCCATTCAATAAGATCATGGCTGATCTGATCCTAACCTCAAATCTAAATTCATGTCCAATTTCCTGCCCGCTCCCCGTAATCCCTAATTCCCTTTACTTCTAGGAAACTGTCTATTTCTGTTTTAAATTTATTCAATGATGTAGCTTCCACAGCTTCCTGGGGCAGCAAATTCCACAGACCTACTACCCTCTGAGTGAAGAAGTTTCTCCTCATCTCAGTTTTGAAAGAGCAGCCCCTTATTCTAAGATTATGCCCCCTAGTTCTGGTTTCACCCATCCTTGGGAACATCCTCACCGCATCCACCCGATCAAGCCCCTTCACAATCTTATATGTTTCAATAAGATCGCCTCTCATTCGTCTGAACTCCAATGAGTAGAGTCCCAATCTACTCAACCTCTCCTCATATGTCCACCCCCTCATCCCCGGGATTAACCGAGTGAACCTTCTTTGTACTGCCTCGAGAGCAAGTATGTCTTTTCTTAAGTATGGAGACCAAAACTGTATGCAGTATTCCAGGTGCGGTCTTACCAATACCTTATATAATTGCAGCAATACCTCCCTGTTTTTATATTCTATCCCCCTAGCAGTAAATGCCAACATTCCGTTGGCCTTCTTGATCACCTGCTGCACCTGCATACTAACTTTTTGATTTTCTTGCACTAGGACCCCCAGATCCCTTTGTACTGCAGTACTTTCCAGTTTCTCGCCTTTAAGATAATAACTTGCTCTCTGATTTTCCTGCCAAAGTGCATAACCTCACATTTTCCAAATCTCCGCCCACTCACCCACTCACCCAGCCTGTCTATATCCCCTTGTAGGTTTTTTATGTCCTCCTCACTCTCTACTTTCCCTCCCATCTTTGTATCATCTGCAAACTTTGATATGTTACACTCGGTCCCCTCCTCCAAATCGTTAATATAGATTGTAAAGAGTTGGGGACCCAGCACCGACCCCTGCGGAACACCACTGGCTACTGGTTGCCAGTCCGAGAATGAACCATTTATCCCAACTCTCTGCTTCCTGTTAGATAACCAATCCTCCACCCATGCCAGAATATTACCCCCAATCCAGTGATTCTTTATCTTGAGCAATAATCTTTTATGTGGCACCTTGTCGAATGCCTTCTGGAAGTCTAAATACACTACGTCCACTGGTTCCCCTTTATCCACCCTGTACGTTATGTCCTCAAAGAACTCAAGCAAATTTGTCAGACATGACTTCCCCTTCGTAAAGCCATGCTGACTTTGTCCTATTAAATTATGTTTATCCAAATGTTCTGCTACTGTCTCCTTAATAATAGACTCCAAAATTTTACCTACCACAGATGTTAGGCTAACTGGTCTATAATTTCCAGCCTTCTGCCTACTACCCTTTTTAAATAAGGGTATAGTTTTATTCAGATTTTCATCACAACAATTTACATTTATACAGTGCTCTTCATAATCCAAAAGACATGACATAGTTCTCAGCACTTTTATGATACAAAATGTGCTGATGTTTTAATGGGATGTGAATATACTTATTGAAACTTCATTATTATAAATTATGCTACTATGAAGCTCGTTTAACAAGTCCTTTGGTCCCAGCAGAATCTCCATTATAGACAATAAATGTGTTCAAGCATTAAGAAGATGAACTTCTATTTTGGATAACAATTTAGCTATTAATTTCTGTTAACAAAATTGTACTGTAAAAAATATTCAGATTTTTAAAATATTTTCCCTTTCAAAATTCATTGCTCCTTAACTGCAAAATAAACACATCTACCTTTGTCCTAAGGAAATATAACGTTAGCTTAAATTTTAATCAGTATTAGTTGATCTTCTATGAAATTGTTGAGATTTTTTTGTGTCTATCCTTCCTGCAACTGTCTTTGTGTCTCTCACAATCCATGATTCTTTTTTTCTCACTTTTTTTGCTTTCCTTGTTGATTTCCACTCTGTCTCATTCATTTTCTCACTCTCTTTTTGCCTCTACATGCATTTCCTTGTCATAATTTCTGTATATCTCTGCTCTAACTTTATTTCTTTCCCTTTCTCTCTCCCTCTTTCTGTTAGCCTCTCCTTTGGTCTGTAAGTCTCTTTTATCCTCTGTTTCCTATCTTCTCTTTATGTCTCATACTCCCTCTGTATGCCTTCCGTACATGTTCCTTCATTGCTTTACACAATTTGGATGTTTTACCTGCTCTCGCTAACTGGCATACAGTGGCTCTGAAGGGAATAAACATTTTGAAAAATAAATAGAAAGAAGGAAAGACTTGCATTTAAACAACACCTTTCACGATCTCATGATGTCCCAAAGTGCTTCACAGCCAATTAAGCACTTTTTGAAGTGTGATCACTGTTGCAATGTAGGAAACGCGGCAGCCAATTTACGCACAATAAGGTCCCACAAACAGCAATGTGATAATGACCGGATAATCTGTTTTTTAGTGATGTTGGTTGAGGGATAAATGTTGGCCAGGACATCAGGGAAAGCTCTCCTGCACTTTTTCAAAATAGTGCCTTGGGATTTTTTACGACCATTTGAAAGGGCGGACAGGGCCTCGGTTTAACAACTCATCCAAAAGATGTACAATATATTCCCCTACCCTCACCTGGCAACAGGGTCTCTCTCTATCAAAATTTTAAACTGTAATACAAAGAATATATGTATATAAACTACATGGTTTATGTCATTATTTTAATTACTCTTCATTAGGCTAGAACATTATTGAATCTAAAAAATACTTTCAATTACCTCGACTTTATCATGGACATTTATTGTTTTCTTAGTCTGAGCCACACGACCAATGATCCCAGTGTCAAGAGGAAAAACTATTTCACATTCTGGCGGAACCAAACAGTCTTCTAAAATGGAATCCTTCTGAACATTGAACAGCCTGGTGGCAAGTTCAGCAGTGCCATTTCTGGCTCTGTACATAAACAAACTCATGCGATCTGCACGTATGAGAAATGAAAGCCTCCTGATTATATTAAACACTGTCTTCTCCGTAGTGATTTCCTGCATGTCTCGAACCATCTCAAAAATGATCTCACTTTCCTCCACACAGTTCAGCTCTCGGAAAGTGCTATAATCTACATTTGCTTGTTGAGCTCCCAGCAAGTCAGCAATATGTACAGAACGCAGTCTCCTGTCATAGTAGTCCTTGGCAAAGGCAGGATTACTGTCCAGGAACTTTTCCACATCTTCCTTGGTCGAACTCATTTTAGAATATGCGTTTTGTCTCCTTTTCCACACACAATAATGGAATAAATTTCCTAAAATCAGCTAATAATATATGATCATTCCTTCTATTCCAGAGTTTATAGAGAAGCAATGTTTTATGGAAACAGTAGGCTCAATAACAACTGCTCAGATCTAGGGCGAGGTGTGCCACTTAACAGCTTTCAATTGCATTTGCTCAGTGGTGCTGAAGGTGAAATCAGGATTATGGTGTGATCACATGACATGTTTAAGCCCAGAACTAATCAAAATGTAAAGAGCTAAATTTCAATTTAAGAGATGAATAATCGTATAGATCGAATATTAAGTACTAATCCTTAATGTTTATTTATTTATACTAAAAATTTGAAAACAATTGTATGTTAACTTTTTAAATCTTACACAGTAAATCCCATTCAGTTAATAAGTAGTAAGCTCCTGTAGTATAAGGGAATCTTTTACTGAACCCTGTTTAAATTGGAACAGGCTCTGCAGTTTACATTCCTACAGAACATATTACATTATCCAGGTAAAGAATGATTTTCAAGTTTTGCTTGCAATTTATTTCAATTAAAACCTGAATCATCATCTACCAAACAGAGAACAGCAGGTATTTGGATTGGGTTTGGAGTAAAAATCCTCCTGTGATCCCTTGTTGATTTAAATACTTATAATGGTCTGAACACATCTTGATCTGCAGATTAAGTTTGTAGGTAGGCCTTATAGGTACAAGGTTATTCTTGTAATGGCAACAGTCCAAAAATCTAAACTGTTGCGTGCTTACATAATTATTAATTTATAAATGTTTTTTAAAATAATTCATATTGAAAGCACTAAATCACAACACAACAATGTAAGTTATTAAAGCACCATATGCTTCAAAAGCTACAGCTTCGAACACCACACAGTAGATTTCCCCATTGAGCACAAACAGGAATCACACTTGCCAAACACGAAAGGGATAATTTTATGACTTCATGTGGCTATTGGTAACCCTGGTCCATTGGAAGGGCGTATTAAAAGTTCAGGCACAGGCATACGATTTTCTGACTATTTAAAATATAATGGTCATAAAAGCATGCATAGTGCATGCTTGAATTTCAATTATGTGCACTCAGCAGTTGAAGATCCATGCCAGTAGCCCAAAGTCCCAAAATAGCCCAGTAGAGCACTGACCCCACAAGTCTGGAGTCAGCCTTATTTTAATATTGTAGGCGAGTTCCACAATTGGAAGCTTACCTGTTAATGGTGGGAAATCACATGCTGCTACAGCACTTAAATTTCTGCACAGCTTAAAGGGTCAGATGTCCTGCTCAGTGGCAGACCCGCTGAGTAAAACCTAGCGGGATTGGTAAACTGACTGACATGACTGGAAGATGGGTTTAAACGGGTATTGACCTGCAGGCATTAAGGTCATTAGGATCTGTGTGCTATGTGTGAGTAGTAGATTTCCAAGGCAGTTCTGAGCTTGCAGTTTGCTCCTTTCTGATTTTTTTCCCCTTTACTTTCCCTGATTAAACACTCACTGCTTATCATGGATACTGTTTTTGCTTCTTTCTATTGGATGGAGGAACAGCTGGAGGAAAAGGAGCAGCAACAGCAGCCTCAACAGCCAGGACAAGCAGCAGCTGGGCCTGTTAGAAGACAGCAGTAAGGGAAGCTGCTTCTAGAAGACCTTACCCAGCCCACAGGATCTATAGGCCAAGAGTCAGTTTCTTGAATATCTCTGAGGAGCAGTGCATGAGGAGAATGTGCATCACCAGATAGACTGTTGCAGCAGGACCTGCTGCCTGTTGGACCAGGGGGCTATGTTTTGCCAGTGGCTTTCAAAGTCACCACTGCCGTTAACTTTTTCACCTCAGGCTCCTTCCAGGCTGTTACAGAGGACATCACCCATAACGTCCAATCTGCAGTACATAACTCATCAAACAGGTCAATGCCCTCCTTGCCACAGCAAACCAGTACATTACCTTCCCAATGGACAGCCAGAATGAGAGAGCTCTGGGATTTGCAGCAATGGCACGCTCCCCCCGTGTACAGCACATAATAGACTGCATTCATGTAGCTATCAGCGCGCCAGAAGATGAACCAGCAGCTTTTGTCAACAGGTAGGGCATCCACTACATCAATGTACAGCTGGTGCTTGACCACCACAGAAGGATAATGCAAGCGTGTACTGGTTTTGCTGGCAGCTGCTACAATGCCTTCATCTTGCATCACTCAGCCATCCCTTACTTCTCCACCCATTTAGGAACATCAAAGGATGGCTGCCAGGGTACAAGGGACCAGTACCTGGGTACTTGACCACATGCAGACCCCTCAAACTCACTATCTAACCCTGCCAGGGTGCTCTGTGCTTAGAAGTGATGTAGTGCATAATGATGTCTCCTCAGAAGGATTCTCCTCCTCTGAGATGTCTTCTTCGAGGAGGAGGGGGTTATAGCTGCGGAGAAGGACCTAGAGGAATGAGAAAAGGGACAAGAGTTAGCATGGCACTGAGGAGCTGGACAGTAGCAGATGACAGCGATCACAATGCAGCTTTATGCAGTCAGGCTATGTGATAATACGTTTTTCTGAGGTTCATGAAAGTGTGCAAGTAATAGTCCGAGGCCCTGTTCAGATAAGCCCTGGCCTCGAAATGTCCTATCCTGCCAGCTGTGGAGGGGCCTCAGATCTCCAACGCTTGCTGCTCCAGCTCAGAGAGGTTTATGATGTTGGCTGGTCCACCCTTGTTCCTACCCCTCTCCTTTGTTTTGTGCACCGTTTTGTCCTGCAGAAATAGGTGGCAAGAGTTAGTGAGTGTCTCCTACAAAGGAGAGTGCGCATTGTGGGGTTCCTGCTTGTTATGCAGATGCTGAAAGGAAGAAAAGGCAAGATGCAAGCAGGATGGGGAGGTGTTGAATGGAAAGCACATGTCAGGAGTTTGAAGTGAGAAAAGAGCCATGAGAGAAGTTGGTGATTCTGCAAAGTCTTTTTTTATATTCATTCATGGGATGTTGGAGGTCAATCATCTCCACCCCAGGACATTGCAGGAGTTCCTCAGGGCAGAGTCCTAGACCCAACCATCTTCAGCTGCTTCATCAATGACCTTCCCTCCATCATAAGGTCAAAAGTGGGGATGTTCGCTGATGATTGCACAGTGTTCTGTTCCATTCACAACCCCTCAGATAATGAAGCAGTCTGTGCCCGCATGCAGCAAGACCTGGACAACATCCAGGCTTGGGCTGATAAGTGGCAAGTAACATTCGTGCCAGACAAGTGCCAGGCAATGACCATCTCCAACAAGAGAGAGTCTAACCACCTCCCCTTGATATTCAACGGCATTACCATCGCCGAATCCCCCACCATCAACATCCTGAGGGTCACCATTGACCAGAAACTAAGCTGGACCAGCCACATAAATAATGTGGCTACAAGAGCAGGTCAGAGGCTGGGTATTCTGTGGTGAGTGACTCACCTCCTGACTTCCCAAAGCCTTTCCACCATCTACAAGGCACAAGTCAGGAGTGTGATGGAATATTTTCCACTTGCCTGGATGAATGCAGCTCTAACAACTCTCAAAAAGCTCGACACCATCCAGGACAAACCAGCACACTTGATTGGCACCCCATCCACCACCTTAAACATTCAGTCCCTCCATCACTGGCGCACCGTGGCTGCGGTGTGTACCATCTACAAGATGCACTGCAGCAACTCAGCAAGCAGCTGAAGATGGTTGGGCCTAGGACACTGCCCTGAGAAACTCCTGCAGCAATGCCCTGGGGCTGAAATGATTGGCCTCCAACAACCGCTACCATCTTCCTTTGTGCTAGGTGTGACTCCAGCCACTGGAGAGTTTTCCCCCTGATTCCCATTGACTTCAATTTTACTAGGGCTCCTTGGTGCCACACTCGGTCAAATGCTGCCTTGATGTCAAGGACAGTCACTCTCATCTCACCTCTGGAATTCAGCTCTTTTGTCCATGTTTGGACATGGCTGGAGCCGCGTGGTCCTGGCAGAACCCAAACTGAGCATCAGCGAGCAGGTTATTGGTGAGTAACTGCTGCTTGGTAGCACTGTCGACGACACTTTCCATTACTTTGCTGATGATTGAGAGTAGGCTGATGGGGCGGTAATTGGCCGGATTGGATTTGTCCTGCTTTTTGTGGACAGGACATACCTGGGCTATTTTCCACATTGTCGGATAGATGCCAGTGTTGTAGCTGTACTGGAACAGTTTGACTAGAGGCGCGGCTAGTTCTGGAGCACAAGTCTTCAGCACTACAGCCGGGATGTTGTTGGGGCCCATAGCCTTTGCTGTATCCACTGCGCTCAGTTTCTTGATATCACGTGGAGTGAATCGAATTGGCTGAAGACTGGCTTCTGTGATGCTGGGGATATCGGGAGGCCGCATGGAGTAGTTGAGGCGACTAGCGTAGATGCATTTAAGGGGAAGCTAGACAAACGCATGAGGGTGAAAGGAATAGAAGGATATGTTGATTGGGTGAGATAATTTAAGGTGGGAGGAGGCACGTGTGGAGCATTAACATTGGCATAGACCTGTTGGACCGAATGGCCTGTTTCTGTGCTCTAAGTTCTATGTAGCTATAGCTGTGTTTAAGCAGATTCAAGCTTTGGCAGCATAAAATTTATTAAGAGAAAGTTCTTTTTCTCATGGGAGGCATCTATCCTTAAAAACTGCCCTTACATTGGAATCAGCTGATCAGAAAATAACTAATATAACTGGAAAGCTATGACTTGGAGAAATTACTCTCCATCTTAAGCATTAAACCATTGTAAATTTGGTTAAAATGTAAAGGTTAGCAACAGGGTAGACACTGAATACAGTGAATTAAGTCAAATATCATGTAGATGTGGTAGACACTGGTTTTCTTGGCATGAGAAAATTATAAACTGCTCAGTCAGAGTGGTGGTTTATGTTGGCCACAAGCCTTGAATTCAAGGCCATTTTCTAACAAGAGTCCTTACAGTTTCACAACTTATCAAGAGTCAGACGAAACATGATGTGTCTTTTTGGCGTATAAATGAGCGTATAGGAAAAGCACTGTGATTCATGGTTCCTTTTACAGCATGTGAATGCATTGCCTTGTCACACTCAGAACAACAGCTTATTTATTTAAAGTGCGGTGCACTTCATTTTGTCCAATCAGCAAGATGAAGGGGCAAATGTCTTAAACATAGTAGATTCCCTATATAAGTTTAATTTAGGATTCAAGGAAGTGGTTTATTGGAACAAGGAATGTATTGCATTAATGGTATTTCATATGGTATGTTGCAAATGATGAAGGTTCGTCAGAGTCCTAATATGTAAAAGTGGACAGCTATGGAACATAATTGATACAGCCAAAAAAAATACATTTTATTTTTTAAAATAGTTACTGACATTGAACATACTGTATTCAGTACTGTGAAATCCCAACTTTTTCTCCTCCCTGAGAATGACTCAGATAAAATTTTGACTTTCTTTTGTGGAAAAATTGAGAGATTCATATTTTTGAGAATCGCAAACTTGGAGCTGCTCCAGGTTTCAGTTGTACTTTTATGAGGGGATTGTGTGGTTCAGTTCATGTTTCTTAAGTCTGATGAGTCAGAGTTTGTAAGGAATGGATCAAAATCAAAATCTCACTTATCCAAAGTTTTAAAATTGGTCTACACAGATAGAAGATGAACAGCCTAGAAACAGATTACTACAGTTTTAATGTTCATTAACTCAAAAGTCTTTTGTATCAGTATGAAACCTGTATTTTTCAACCCTGTAACTCACTATCACTCATTTTACGCTATCGCACAAAGTCAAGATCTACCCCAATGAGCCTGAGTGCACATGTGAGGTGGAGCAAGTGGTGGTGGCAGCTGAAGAGCAGGTACATGTTGCTGAAAAGGCCAGCATGGTTCCTGACTCTGTTGCAGAGCTTAAAGATTCAGGCATCACAGGACCTGCTTATAAAAGGAACTTGCTGTCTGAGCAGAATTGTCTACATGAGTCACTTGTGCCTGTGTAAGGTCTGGTGAAGAGTATGCAGGAGTCCACTAACTAGATCTCTGCAGTCATGGATGAAGGGTTTTTTACACTGCATTCTACCATGGAGTCATAGAATCATAGAAACGATACAGCACAGAAGGAGGCCATTCAGCCCATCGAGTCCGCACTGGCTCTGTGTGAGAGCAATCCAGCTAGTCCCACTCCCCCGCCCTATCTCTGTAGCCCTGCAATTTTTTTTTACTTTCAAGTACTTATCCAGTTCCCTTTTGAAGGCCATGATTGAATCTGCATCCACCACCCCCTCAGGCAGTGCATTCCCGATCATGACCACTCGCTGTGTAAAAAAGTTTTTCCTCATATCACCTTTGGTTCTTTTGCCAATCACCTTAAATCTATGCCCTCGGGTTCTTGACCCTTCCACCAATGGAAACAGTTTGTCTCTATGTATTCTGTCTAGACCCTTCACGATTTTGAATACCTCTATCAAATCTCCTCGCAACCGTCTCTGTTCCGAGGAGAACAACCCCAGCATCTCCAGTCTATCCACGTAACTAAAGTTACTAACGAAACCAAAGTCCTCATCCCTGGAATCATTCTAGTAAATCTCTTCTGCACTCTTGCTAAGGCCTTCACATCTTTCATAAAGTACGGTGCCCAGAACTGGACACAATACTCCACTTGTGGCCGAACCAGTGTTTTATAAAGGTTCATCATGACTTCCTTACTTTTGTATTCTGTGCCTCTATTTATAAAGCCTAGAATCCCGTATGCTTTTTTAACCGCTTTCTCAACCTGCCCTGCCACCTTAAACGATTTGTGAATATATACCCCCAGATCTCTCTGTTCCTGTATCCCTTTTAGAATTATGCCCTTTAGTTTATATTGCCTCTCCTCGTTCTTCCTACCGAAATGTATCACTTTGCACTTTTCTGCATTAAATTTCATCTGCAACGTGTCCACCCATGCCACCAGCCTATCTATATCCTCTTGAAGTCTATCACTATCCTCCTCACTGTTCACTACCCTTCCAAGTTTCATGTCATCTGCAAATTTTGAAATTGTGTTCTGAACACCCAAGTCCAAGTCATTAATATATATCAAGAAAATCAGTGGTCCCTGCACCGACCCCTGGGGAACACCACTGTACACCTCCCTCCAGTCCAAAAAACAATCGTTCACCACTCCTCTCTGTTTCCGGTTACTTAGCCAGTTCTGTATCTATGTTGCCACTGCCCCCTTTATTCCACGGGCCACAATCTTGATGACAAGCCTACCATGCAGTTCTTTATCAAATGCCTTTTGAAAGTCCGTGTAAACCACATCAACTGCATTGCCCTCATCTACCCTCTCTGTTACCTCATCAAAAAACTCTATCAAGTTAGTTAAACCTGATTTGCCTTTAACAAATCCATGCTGGCTTTCCCTGATCAATCCACACTCGTCCAAGTGACTGTTAATTCTGTCCCAGATTATCATTTCTAAAGGTTGGATTCAAATGTAAAAGAGGGTTCCTTATCTGGCTTCAACATGCTGCATGATTGTATTGAGAGAACGTTGAGGCAGTGATTCACAATCTTCTGTTCCATACAGATCAGTGGACATGCTGAGGTATGCCCAATAGCAGTGGTATGACTGGAATAGGCATGGATGAGACTATCTCTCAGGGCAATGCCTCATCCAGTTTACCCAGTATTCCTGTGAAAGTGACAGTAGATATGTCATAAAGCAGTCAGGACCAGTCATTTCCCCACCACCGAGGTTAAACTGACTGGCCTATAGTTGCTGGGTTTATCCTTACACTTTTTTTTGAACAAGGGTGTAACATTTGCAATTCTCCAGTCCTCTGGCACCACCCCCGTATCTAAGGATGTTTGGAAAATTATGGCCAGTACCTACGCAATTTCCACCCTTACTTCCCTCAGCAATCTAGGATGCATCCCATCCGGACTGGGTGACTTATCTACTTTAAGTACAGTTAGCCTTTCTAGTACCTCTTCTTTAGCAATTTTTAGCCCCTCCAGTATCTCAACTATATCTTCCTTTATTGAGACTCTGGCAGCATCTTCTTCCTTGGTAAAGACAGATGCAAATTACTCATTTAGTATTTTGGCCATGCCCTCTGCCTTCATGAGTAGATCTCCTTTATGGTCCCTAATTAGCCCTACCCCTCCTCTTACTACCCGTTTACTATTTATATGTCTGTAGAGGACTTTTGGATTCCCTTTTATGTTGGTCGGCAGTCTATTCTCATACTCTCTCTTTGCTCCTCTTATTTCCTTTTTCACTTCCCCTCTGAACTTTCTATATTCAGCCTGGTTCTCACTTGTGTTATCAACCTGACATCTGTCATAAGTCCCTTTTTTCGGCTTCATCTTACTCTCTCTCTTTTGTAATCCAGGGAGCTCTGGCTTTAGTTGCCCCACCTTTCTCCCACGTGGGCATGTATCTAGACTGTCGCCGAACCATCTCCTCTTTCAGGAGATGCCAGAGTGTATGACAACTCCTGTGTGATCTGCAGCAGAACCGTTAGTGATGCAGATCTTAAGCACAGTGAGAGTATCACTGCTAATGATCAGATTGCTGTTGTAGAGGCCTTGGATTCAAATGTAAAAGAGGGTTCCTTATCTGGCTTCAACATGCTGCATGATTGTATTGAGAGAACATTGAGGCAGGGATTCACAATCTTCTGTTCCATACAGATCAGTGGACATGCTGAGGTATGCCCAATAGCAGTGGTATGACTGGAATAGGCATGGATGAGACTATCTCTCAGGGCAATGCCACATCCAGCCTACCCAGTATTCCTGTGAAAGTGACAGTAGATATGTCATAAAGCAGTCAGGACCAGTCATCTAAAGCAGCAGCAGCAGATGTGACTGAATCAGTTGCCGTGCTATTGTAAGAAACAGTGCAAAAAAAGTATAGGGCCACCAGAATCCCAGCCGCCTGTCACTGAAACCCTGCAATCAGCCATCACTTACTTCATTCACAGGAAAATCACTTTGAAGAAGTAGTAGGTTAGTAGCTAGACATGGCACACAATCCACCAGCACTAGCAGGAAGCACAGCGGTAAAACATACTGACATCACGTGTGCATAACAATGTAGAAAAATAAATTGCTTATGTTCGATTTATAATTCGTGTTGAGAATGACTTGTGGTTGTGCAGAATAATTTAGCAGCATTTCAAAGGATTGGCATTGATGGTAGTTGAAGAAATGCAAAGGAGAAAGTTGCTGAAGATGCATTGGGCCTCTTTATTTTGTACGCGTGAACAGGCGTTGGGCCTGCCCTGCTCAGGATTCTTCAGTGACCCCTGCGGCTGCCAACTAAAAGTATGGAATTTAAAAGATAAAGCTTCCCGTGGAGTCAGGAGGAGCAGGAGTGCTCCCCCAATTCTATGGTCTTCATGATCAGCACCGCCCCGTAGCCAGTTCCAACCCCCCTCCCTTAACTTACCTAAGAGCTGCTGCCAGTGAGGCAGACAACCCTAAATTGGATTCTGCCATCGAGCGAGCTGCCTATTGGAAGTGTGACCAGTGCCAGCAGCTCGTCCCGAGTATGTAGATGGGGTCCGATGACCAAGTTCTATCGATCCTTGAGCCTCTTGCTCCAGGTGGGTGCTAATCACCCAGTGCCGAATATGGGCCCGAAAATAGTCTGCCAATAACATACAGAAATAACAAAAATAGGTGTAGTTGACTGGTGCTCTTTTTGAGGAGTGGCTGATCACTTTGACCAAAGCCTGGCATCACAAGTGTGAGATTTATGTATTTCGACCTGACACCAATTGGTTATAATGACGATCTTTTATTTGAACAAAAGCAAGGATCAATGCAAATATTTAAGCGGTAATGATCAGAAAACAAGGAATCATATTACCCATTGTCCTCTGGGTAGAGATCGTAATTCTTGGTCCTGTTCATTTAACTTCTTTCTTCTCTCTAACTTCTTCTGCAACTTCTAACTTCGTCTTCCTTTCTTCTCTACAACCTGACTCTTGTGAGGGATCTCTCTTTTTTATGCCTCTTTTGGGGGCGGACACAGGGGCTATTACTGACACAGGTGTTTACCCTTCCGGGGTCTTTCCAAAGGGCGAGGTGACCAGTAAGACGTTGTGTATTTTCTAGACAAAGGAAGACAAGTCGGCCCCCTCCTTATCTCCATCTTTCGCGGGCTAGGGGTGATTGAATGGCCTTCAAGATGCCATACCCCTTAGTTGACCAATCATTGGTGTACAACAATGAAAATGGACTGCTTCCCTACCTTATCTTGTTATGCTTCTTTCAAGGCAGAAGTCAGCAACTTTGGGCCTGTTATCTCACACTCCCTGTCTGTTCCTAAGCCACTAAATCTGAGGCCCCATTGTTATTTTAAGACTGTTGGCCATTTGACAGCTTGGACCGCTGTCTCATCCTGTGAGTGCAACTGTTTATGTTGGCAATTTCCACCAGTCTGTTAATTACTTTAGAAGCAAAAAGCCTTATAAAACTTACAAAACTCATTTGTGCAAGTTAGTTACCATATATTCCATAAACTGTTTGATTAATACAGAACGGTGATCATATAAAGACAGTAAAAGTTACATATCAAAAATAAATATGGTACAATGAGTCAAGGTATATGTGAGGTTACAACAATACCTCTCATCTGTTAATGTCATCAGAGTATGTTTGATTAATAAAAGGGACTACACAAAATATACATGTGATATAGGTTTGACATGTGGCAGTGTAGAAATTATATTTCCTTACACAAGGCACAAAAGGCCCATTAATAGTTGACAATTGTCATGCTCACATGAAGAGCAGAATCAATTGCCAGCTGTTTCAGCCCTGTGACTTCATCCCACCAGCAGAGGAAACAGGTGCACAGGATTCAGTTGAGGATCCCTGTTATAAATTTCATATCTGCATCACTGGTTATTCCCATATGTAGATCTCACATTCCCTTTGCTGCCCAAGATCTCACTAAACATTAGTATGATCCAATGCTGGAACAATAAGACCTTTTGTTGTGCTACTGTGATCATGCAAGTGCCACCTCACACGTTTCTCCTATCTTTCGGAAAATGGAGTGAAAAGCACTCTGGTGAGACAAAACCAAGTGTAAGATAACAAACTGGTTTATTTTCGATCTAATATATGAATGAACAGTGCATCACCTTCACTGGAGCGCTTCAAGAAGAAGGCCCAACACCACCTTTCAAAGGGCAACTAGGTAGGTGTAATAAATGCCGGCCTTGCCAGTGATGCCCGCATCCTGAAGAATGATTTAAAAAAGTACCATTTTCACAACAAGATTTACCTCTGCCCTGTCGCTCTTTGTAACATGAAAATAACACATTATCTAACTTTCCCCTTCTTATGGGCTAAACTCATTTCATAAATCAACAATCCCTGAAATGACTAGCACTACTTTTGAAAAACAAGCTTTCCCACTGTTAGGGACCGATTTTCGGATGGCCGAGTGGGTGCATTGGGGGCGGGGCGACTCCTAAAATGGCAGAATCCCGGAGTGGGTTCGGAGCCCGGCTTCAACCCACTGACTTCCGGGTTCCCCAGTGACACACTCGAGTGTGCGCGCAGCTCCCGAATGTGGGACTCCACCGGCAACTAAAGCCGGCGGAATGCTGCTTTAGATAGTTAGGTAGATAGTTGAGGTACTTGATTAACCTCATTGAGTGGAGATTTTGGCAGGGGTGCAATTTTGAAGGATCCTCAGCGTATTTCCTGTGCTGTGGGAAACAGTCCCTGTTGGAGCAGACGTGTTTCAGCCAGCAGCCAGTGGGAGATGCAAAGGATTATTTGACAGGTGGGGAGAAAACGTCATTTATTGCCGCAGGGCACTCTGTCACTTCAGACAGAGTTTTGGCTGCAAAACCTTTGTCTTTCCACTCAAAATTCTTAATTTATACCCTAAACTCTGCTGTGCAAACACATTTACCTACTTTGCGGACCCCCTCAAACACACCGTCAGGATGGGGGGGGGGCGCCATAGCTGCATTCATCATTTCATCCAAGGACGAACAACATCACCAGCCTCACCAGGCACGCCATCCACGTCCGCCACATGGAGCTCAACAACACAGTGCCATGCCACGAGCAACTACACAACAGCGCAGAGGGCAACAACAGAGAGAGCGACGTTGCAGGAGGCACTACCCTCGCCACATTGTCTACAGACCGAGGCTCAGCTTCCTGGACCTCTCTGAGGAGCAGTGCATACGGAGGCTCAGAGTCAGTCGCCAGGTAGTCACGGACATCTGCAGCCTCCTTCGTGCCGAGCTGCTCCCGGCTGGTCTGAGCAGCAGCTTCTTACCTGTCGCTGTCAAAGTCACCACTACCCTCAACTTCTTCGCCTCCGGATCATTTCAGGATGCCACCGGGGGCATCGCCAGGGTCTCTCAGTCGTCTACACACAAGTGCATAAGGCAGGTCACCGACAGCTTGTTTCGCAGGGCCTCGCACGATGTCAACTTCCCCATGGATGACCTCAGCTAGAAGGAGAGGGCAGTGGGATTCCACGCTGTGGTTTGCTTTCTACAGGTGCAGGGTGTAATCGATTGCATCCATATAGCAATACGAGCACCTCCACACAAGCCAGGACTGTTCATCAACAGGAAGGGCTATCACTCCATCAACACTCAGCTCATCTGTGACCACCACAAGAGATTCCTTCAAGTGTGCACCAGATACCCTGGCAGCTGCCACGATTCCTTCATCCTCCAGGAGTCCAACATCCCACCCCTCTTCCACACACCCAACACCCGCAAGGGCTGGCTCCTCGGGGACAAGGGATACCCCCTGCACACGTGGCTCATGACACCTCTGAGGAACCCCACCACCGAGCAACAGCGTCGATATATAGACAGCCACATCGCTACTAGGTCTACAATTGAGCACGCTATAGGGCTGCTCAAGATGCGCTTCAGGTACCTTGATCATTAGGGGGAGCGCTTCAATAGACAGAGTGGGATGCATTATAGTCGTCTGTTGTGCCCTGCACAACATGGCACAACAGAGAGGCGTGCCGCTGGAGGAGACCCCATTCACATCTGCCACCCATATTGAAGAGGAGAAGGAAGCAGAGGAGGAGGAGGCAGAGGAGGAGCAATCCATGGGCAGAACAGCGGCTCACCTGGCTACTCGTGAGGCCAGGGAGTCACTGATATGCGAACAGTTCTCCTAACATCAGATGCTGTGAAGAGTCCAGTCCTCACCACCTGGACAGACCAGCGGCCACACCAGCCCCCTCCCCCGCTCCCTGCACAAAATAGTTGTGCAACTACACATACACCCACTGTAGACTGACCCAATGGGTGGCATCAAGTGTGGGTGTTCATGGTGAACCTCATGAAAGGGCCTTATTACACAAGCCAGTCAAAAATGGCCAAGATGTGACAGTAGTGGTGACAATAATAATATTTAATGTGCCATTAACAAAAATCAAATATAAATTTAAAAAATGACAAACCGTCAAACACCCTTGTGCATCCCCTTTGCGCTCACTAAACCTTCGCTTTAAGCTTACGAGTACTCCTACGTGGTGCCTCCCCTGTGACTGCAGCAGAGGTAGTGGCAGGTTGCTCTTGCTCATGCCCTGACTGATTTGATGCTTTGGGCCTACGCACTCTGGGTTTCGGTGTCCGTGAGGGCCCCTCCAAAGATTGTGCAGGGGCAGACTCGGCCACTTGCAGGCAGCATTGTGGGTACTGGTTGAGAGGGGGGCAATGGGTGACACGTGGAGGCGCTGTTAGTGGCGTCCCCACTTCCATGTCCCCTTTTGCCATCTTCCCTCCCCCAGGCCAGGCCCACACCACTCCTACCACTCTGCTGGACGACAGTTTGGAGGACATGTGTGAAGCTTTCAAGGCCAGAGCCAGAGTATCTGCCTGCCTGTTTAAGGCGGCAGAAAGTTGCTCACCCTGAGTCCGAAGGGCAGTTGTCAGGGCCTCAATGGAATCATTGGTGAGCCGTGCTTGAAGCTCCATGGTGGCTAGCCTTCCCTCCATAGAAGACATTCCCGCACTTACCTGCGACATTATCTCAGAGATCCCCTCCTGTACCTGTGCCACCATTCCACTCATGCAGGAGTTGGACTCCTCCATCCTCTGCGCGATTGTGGAGAGAGCGCGTGGCACTTGTTCCAGCACCTCGCAAATGCGCTGCTGCCTCTCGATCATTGTACTTTTCATGGATGGCCCCCAGGGTTCAGCATCTGTGTCCAGCTGAGCAGAACCTGGAAAAGAGTGCTCCCACCAACGTGGCCTTTCCACAGCTGCCCCTGCCACCAGTATCTGCTCGTGCTCACATGTGTGCGGTGACCGAGGTGTGTGTATCTGCGCTGTTGGATGGCTCGCTCTGATGTGACGGTGCCCCCTCAGAGGCCGGCGGGTCCTCTGAGGAATCGCCCTCCGCTGTCACGGCAGTCACTAAAGGCCCTGTAAGAGAACAGAAGGCAATATTAAGCATGATGACAGATGTTGAGGTGCTGAAGATGGCAAGGCGTGTTAACATCATTTGCTTTTGTGAGCGCTGAATGTTAAAGTTCTGTCACCAGATGTTTATCGGGTGCCAGTCTCGGCGTCTCCGATGGACAGGCACTCAAGGGTGCGGCTTAGTTCAAGAGCCTCCTGCTCCTTGTCTGTGAGGACGACCAGATGTTGCGGCCCCCCTCCAGTCTCTCCCGTGCATTCTGGGCTCTCTTCTCCTATTAGGGGAGAAAGTAGAGAGGCATGAGTGAGGGATGGTGACGTGGCCAACCGCTGAATGCATTAGTTTGGGTGAGGCTGACCGTGAAAGAGATGCATCAGAGGGTGAGTATGAGACAGAACCATGATATTGTATGAGGATTGGGTAGAGTGGTAGTGATGGGATGAGTACTGGGGAGATGAGTAAGTGCAGGTAAGTTGAGGATGAGGTTTGAGTGGGTGTGAGGAGTGATGTGATAGAGTAGTTTTGGCAGTGCAGAAGGAGTTGTGGGGTGGGGGCGGTGATGTGGAAGACGGAGTGTAGGAGAATGAGTAAGTGTACTCACCTTGGCTGATCTAGTAAGATCATTGAAGCGCTTCCTGCATTGTATCCAGGTGCGGGAGATGTTGCTGCTGTTGGTGACCTCCTCCACCACCTCGAGCCAGTCCTTCTTGGTGGCTGAGGCGGGCCACTTCCTCCCGTCCGCCGGGTAGAAAATATCCCTCCTCCTCCTCACCCCATCCAGTAGGACCTGGAGTGAGGCATCGGTAAATCTGGGAGCAGCCTTTCCCTGGTCTGCTCCATTCTATAATTTTGGTTCTTTGCTGCGCAGGTTGACGACGGGAAACCCGGAAGCCACGGTAAATGGCTTCAATTTACCTGCCATCACGTGGGGAACGGACCGAGTTCACTGGGCGAGTTACCCATGAGCCCAGTCGACCCCCCGCTGGCATCCTGCCTCCCTGGTAATATCGGGGCCTTACAGTTTCAGACTCAAACTCCCTTACTTAGGCCTACAATGTTGCAAAAATGACACACTGTAACTAACCATTGCTGCTGAAGTGAAATGCAGTCTACTCTTGTTAATTAGAAGTTATTTTTTGCTTGAAATCCAATACTATAGTTCAAATTAAGCAATTTAAATGAAACAACGCAGCAAAACATGACAGGAATGCTAAAATAAGGCATAAAACACCAAAGTAGATATTGAAATGTACGTGAGCATTGTACAAGCTGCACAACGCAAAGTTCGATACATTTACAAAATACCCAATGAAATTGATTGGCTGTCTGCCAATAGCACGTTCACCCACAAAGAATTTAGTAGAGAGAAAAAGATCCATCAGCACATTTGGATTGGTCGTCAGCCATTTCCTCAACGATTGCACAGAACTGTACACCATGGGCATGACTGGGACTAGTTTCTCTATCTTTGTCTGCTGATTAGATCCACTTGCTTGGATCTCTTTCTCACTCTCACTCCCACTCCCATTAGCAGCATGCTCTGGCACAGCATTAACAACTGTAGTGTTAGTCAGCAATCCACTTCCATATCAACACCGAGGATGGTTTCAAGCGTCATGTCTTCTGATATTTCGCATCAAAATAATGACGGGAGAGACTGTCATCTGCCGGCCGCCCATTTCTCACCTGAAAAATGGGACGACCAGTAGATGAATATCTTGTGCATCCATTTGCTCACCTGAATCAACTTTCAGGCAGGCCTTTAAATGGGCGCCCAGCATGCCTGTCCAAAATAAGCAGGAGGCAGTTTAAACAGACAAATCGGGGTCCTACGCCTCTTCTAGGATTCCAATTGCAAATTTCAAGGAGAAATGGGCGGAGCATGTACGACACATGCCAGTCTCACTTTCTCCAGGCATTTAGAAGCCCCTTAAAGGCCTCTCCCAAAAGATAATTTTTTTTAAAGGTTTTTGTAGGGCCAAGATAGTCAAGCTTTTGGCTGCCCTTCTCTCTTTCTAGAAAAGATGGTCTTGGGCGAGTTTGAGTCTGAAACAGTAAGAGTGAGAAAGCGAAGTCTTGTTTTTTAAAATGAGTGCCAGTCATTTCAGAGATTGTTGACTTATGGGGCAGAATTTTAACTGTGAAAAATGGGTGGGTGCAACAGCCTACAACCTGCCCATTTCCGTTTTTTATTTGGGGCAGAATGAGGGGCGGGCAACCAACCCACTACCAGGAGGCGGGTTGGTCACTAGAACCTTTCAAGGAGGCTGCAGGCCTCCATTTTGAAAGGTTTTGCAATTTCAACTTCTGGGGGTCGGGATTCCCGGGCCTTCTCCTTCATGCCACGTGAGAGGAGGCGAGAAGGCCCGAAATTGTAGGTAAGTGCCTTTCTGGCACAGCTTGTGGACCTGGAGGAGCAGGAGTGCTTCTTCCAGGCTCAACAAGCCTACCTGCAGCGTCCACCCTCCCTGATCTCTGAACACCCCCACAATGATCGCAGACCCCCCCCACCACCGCTCTCCGACCCCTCCCGATCTCCGTACGCCCCGCGCTCTCCAATCTCCCCTACCAAAGATCGCGGACGCCCCCCCCCCGATCTCCGATCCCCCCCACAACGATCGTGGACCGCCCCTGCTCACCAACCCCTCCCCCCAAGCATCGCGGACCATCAGATGCCCCCAATCCCGACCCCCACCACCTCGGTGACTGATTCCCGGTGACTGATCCACGATCCTTCCCCCCATGACTGACTCCTCCGGCGACTGATCTCCACACCCCACCCCATGACACTCATGCCCATTGGTTCACCCATGCCCATCGATGTCCCCATGCCCATTGATGCCTCAGGTGCCCCATGTCCACCCATCCTCCTGTGCCAACCCATGCCCCACCCCTCCAACCTTACAATCTAAGACTTACCTGAAGTCTTACCTTTTCACGTCCTCTTCCTTGCCCTGCTCCCGTCCAACTGAGGCCGGCCTGTCAATCAGGCCGGCCAGTCATATGGGAAACCGACAAAAAAGTGGCGTCATTACATCAAAATCATAAGGACGTCTAGGAAACCCATACTTCCGGGATTCCCATCCGCAATTCGACCCCCCAGCCCCCTTCCCGGTACCGGGTCAAAATCCTGGCCATGAAATGAGTTTAGCCCAAAAGAAGGGGAAAGTTGCATAATGTGTTATTTTCATGTTACAAGCGACAGGACAGAGGCAAATCTTGTTGTGAAAATGGTACTTTTTAAAAAGTCATTCTTCAGGATTTGGGCGTCACTGGCAAGGCCGGCATTTATTACACTTACCTAGTTGCCCTTTGAAAGGTGGTGATGGGCTGCCGCTTTGAAGCACTCCAGTGAATGTGATGTACTGTTCATTCATATATTAGATCGAAAATAAACCAGTTTGTTAGCTTACATTTGGCTTTGTCTCACCAGAGTGCTTTTCAGTCCACTTTCTGATAGGAGAAATGTGTGAGGTGGCACGTGCTTGATCACAGTAGCCAATACACACAACAAAAGGTCTTATTGTTCCAGCATCGGATCATGCTATTGTTTAATGAGATCTTGGGCAGCAAAGGGAATGTGAGATCTACTTATGGGAATAACCAGTGATGTTGAACACTAGAGAATATCTAATGCAGATATGAAATTTATAACAGGGATCCTCAACTGTGTCCTGTGCACCTGTTTCCTCTGCTGGTGGGATGAATTCACGGGGCTGAAACAGCTGGCAATTGATTCTACTCTTCATGTGACCGTGACAATTGTCAACTATCAAGGGGCCTTTTGTGCCATGTGATGCCAGGCTTTGGTCAAAGTGAGCAGACACTTCTCAAAAAGAGCACCAGTCATCTACACCTTTTTTTTTGTTATTTCTGTATGTTACTGGCCCACTATATTCGGGCCCATATTCGACGCTGGGCGATTAGCACCCACCTGGAGCAAGAGGCCCGAGCATCGATAGAACTTGGTCATCGGGCCCCATCTGCATACTCAGGGCGAGCTGCTGTCACTGATCGCACCTCCAATAGGCAGCTCGCTAGACGGGAGAACCCAATTTAGGGCTGTCTGCCTCACCGGCAGCGGCTCTCAGGGGGGTTGGAACGGGCTATGGGGCGGTGCTGATCATGAAGCCTGTGGAATTGGGGGAGCACTCCTGCTCCTCCTGACTCCACAGGAAGCTTTATCTTTTAAATTCCATACTTACTTTTAGTTGGCAGCCGCAAGGGTCACTGAAGAATCCTGAGCAGGGCAGGCCCAACGCCTGTTCACACGTACAAAATAAAGAGGCCCAATACATCTTCAGCAACTTTCTCCTTTGCATTTCTTCAACTACCATCAATGCCAATCCTTTGATATGCTGCTAAATTATTTTGCAAAACCACATAGATATTCTCAACACGAATTATAAATTGAACAGAAGCAATTTATTTTCCTACATTGTCATGCACACGTGGGCCCCGATATTAACAGGGAGGCGGGTTGGCAGCGGTGGGGGGTGGGGCGACTGGACGCGTGGGTAACCCGCCCAGTAAAATCAGTATGTTCCCCACACGATCGCGGGTAAATTGCAGCCACTTACGTTGGCTTCCGGGTTTCCCGTTGGAAACCTGCGCAGCAGGTGGACTGCGCACCTGCATCACAGGCTGTCAGCTGGAGGATCCCTATTTAAAGGGGCAGTCCTCCAATGCTGCTCCTGCAGCAAACAACCAAAAGAGCAGCATGGAGCAGCCCAGGGGAAAGACTGCACCCAGGTTTAATGATGCCTCACTACAGGTGTCACTGGATGGGGTGAGTAGGAGGAGAGAGATATTCTACCCGGCGGACAGGAGGAAGTGGCCTGCCTCTGCCACCAAGAAGGCCTGGCTCGAGGTGGCAGAGGAGGTCACCAGCAGCAGCAACGTATCCCGCAGCTGGATCCAGTGCAGGAAGCGCTTCAATGACCTAACTAGGTCAGCCAAAGTGAGTACACTTACTCATTCTCCTACACTCCGTCTTCCACATCGCCAACCCCACCCCACAACTCCTTCGGCACTGCCAACACTACTCTGTCACATCACTCCTCACACCCACTCAAACCTCATCCTCAACTTACCTGCACTTACTCACCTCCCCAGTACACATCCCACCACTACCACACAACCCAACCCTCATACAATGTCATGGCACTGTCTCATACTCACCCTCTGATGCATCTCTTTCACAGTCAGCCTCACCCAAACCAATGCATTCTTTGGTTGGCCACGTCACCATCCCTCACTCACGCCTTGCTACTTTCTCCCCTTATAGGAGAAGAAAGCCCAGAATGCACGGGAGAGGGTAAAGACCGGAGGGGGGCTGCAACATCAGATCATCTTCGCAGACGCGGAGCAGGAGGCTATTGAATTGAGCCACACCCTCGAGTGCCTGTCCGTTGGGGACGCCGAGACTGCCACCCGACAAACAGCTGGTGACAGAACTTTAACATTCAGCACTCACAATAGCAAATGATGTTAACACGCCTTGCCATCTTCAGCACCTCAACATCTGTCATCATGCTTAATATTACCTTCTGTTCTCTTACAGGGCCTTTAGCGACTGCTGTGACAATGGAGGGCGATTCCTCAGAGGACCCGCCGGCCTCTGAGGGGGCACCGTCACATCAGAGCGAGCCATCCACCAGCGCAGATACACACACCTCGGTGGGTCCCCGTCCTCACTTGGCTGGGGTTGCACATGGTGAGTCTTCACACACGTGAGCAAGAGCAGACACTGGTGGCAGGGGCAGCTGTGGAGAGTCCGCGTCGGTGGGAGCTCTCTTCTCCAGGCTCTGCTCAGCTGGGCACAGCTGCTGAACCCTGGGGGCCATCCATGAAAAGGAGAATGATCGAGGGGCAGCAGCACATTTGCGAGGTGCTGGAACAGGTGCCACCTGCACTCTCCACAATAGCACAGAAGATGGAGTTGTCGAACTCCTGCATGAGTGGAATACTATCACAGGGTCATGAGGGCGTCTCTGAGATAGTGTCGCGGATAAGTGCGGGAACGTCTGCGATGGAGGGAAGGCTGGCTTCCATCGAGCTTCAAGCACGGCTCAACAACGAGGCCATTGATGCCCTGACAACGGCCGTTTGGACTCGGGGTGAGCAACTTTCTGCCGCCTTAAACAGGCAGGCAGATACACTAGCACTGGCCTTACAAGCCTTCACACATGTCCTCCAAACTGTTGTCCAGCAGAGTGGCAGGAGTGATGGGGCCTGGCCCAGGAGAGGGATGATGGTGAAAGGGGACATGGAAGTGGGGACGCCACTCAAAGCATTTCCACATCTCACCCGTTGCCCCCCTCTCAACCAGTACCTGCAATGCCGCCTCCTCTCCAGGTGGTCGAGTCTGCCCCTGCACAGGTGCAGGTGGAGCAGTCTTTGGAGGGGCCTTCACGGGCACCGAAACCCAGGGGGCATAGGCCCAAAGCATCTAATTGGTCAGGGCACGAACAAGAGCAACCTGCCACTACCTCTGCTGCAGCCACAGGGGAAGCACCATGTTAGAGTAGCCGGAAGCGTAAGGCAAAGGTTTTGTGAGCACAAAGGGGATGCACAAGGGTGTTTTGACGCTTTGTCATGTTTTTTATTTATTTGATTTTTTTTCCACTCACAATAAATCTTATTATTATCACCACTACTGCCATGTCTTGGCCATTCTTGACTGGCTTGTGCAATAAGTCCCTTTCATGAGGTTCACCATGAACACCCATACTTGATGCCACCCATTGGGTAACTCTACGGTGAGTTTAGGTGTAGTTGCACGACTATTTTCTGCAGGGGGTGGGGGAGGGGGCTGGTGTGGCCGCACCTCTGTCCAGATGGTGAGGACTGGACTCTTCACACTGTCTGATGTTAGGAGAACTGTTTACATATCAGTGACTCCCTGGCCTCACGAGCAGCCAGGTGAGCCGCTGTTCTGCCCATGGGTTGCTCCTCCTCCTTGGCCTCCTCCTCCTCTGTCTCTTCCTCCTCCGCCTCCTCCTCCTCGTCTTCTTCCTCCTCCTCAATATGGGTGGCAGATGTGAATAGGGCCTTCTCCAGCGGCACCCCTCTCTGTTGTGCCATTTGTGCAGGGCACAACAGACGACTATAATGCATCCCACTCTGTCTGGCACCTATTGAAGCGCTCCCCCAGAACGATCAAGGCACCTGAAGCACATCTTGAGCAGCCTTATAGCTTGCTCAATTGTAGACTTGGTAGCGATGTGACTGTCGTTATATCGACACTGTTGCTCAATGGTGGGGTTCCTCAGAGGTGTGATGAGCCACGCGTGCAGGGGGTATCCCTTGTCCTCGAGGAGCCAGCCCTTGCGGGTGTTGGGTGTGTGGAAGAGGGGCGGGATTTTGGACTCCTGGAGGATGAAGGAATCGTGGCAGCTGCCAGGGTATCTGGTGCACACTTGAAGGAATCTCTTGCGGAGGTCACAGATGAGCTGAGTGTTGATGGAGTGATAGCCCTTCCTGTTGATGAACAGTCCTGGATCGTGTGGAGGTGCTCGTATTGCTATATGGGTGCAATCGATTACACCCTGCACCCGTGGGAATCCAGCCATTGCGTGGAATCCCACTGTCCTCTCCGTGTGGCTGAGTTCATTCATGGGGAAGTTGATATAGTGCGAGGCCCTGCGAAACAAGCCGTCGGTGACCTGCCTTATGCACTTGTGCAGATGACTGAGAGACCCCGGCGATGTCCTCGGTGGCACCCTGGAAGAATCCGGTGGCGAAGAAGTTGAGGGCAGTGGTGACTTTGACAGTGACAGGTAAGAAGATGCTGCTCGGGCCAGCCGGGAGCAGCTCGACATGAACGAGGCTGCAGATGTCCGCGACTACCTGGCGACTGAGTCTGAGCCTCCGTATGTACTGCTCTTCAGAGAGGTCCAGGAAGCTGATCCTCGGTCCGTAGACCATGGCGAGGGTAGTGCCTCCTGCGACACCACTCTCTCTGTTTTTGCCCTCCGTGCTGTTGTGCAGGTCCGTGTGGTGCAGCACTGTGTTGTGGAGCTCCACGTGGCGGAGGTGGATGGCGTGCCTGGCGAGGCTGGTGATGTTGCTCGTCCTCAGATGTAGTGGTGAATGCAGCTATGGCGCCCCCCCCCCCCCCCATCCTGACGGTGTGAGGTTGAGTGGGTCTGCAAAGTAGGTGAATGTGTTTGCACGGCAGAGTTTAGGGTATAAATTAAAAATTTTGAGTGGAAAGACAAAGGTTTTGCAGCCAAAACTCTGTCTGAAGTGACAGTGCCCTGCTGCAATAAATGAGGTATTACCCCCAACTGTCAAATAATCCTTTGCATCTCCCACTGGCTGCTGGCTGAAACACGTCTGCTCCAACAAGGAATGTTTCCCACAGCACGGGAAACACACTGAGGATACTTGAAAATTGCACCCCTGCCAAAATCTCCTGTCAATGAGGTCAGTCAAGGACCTCAACTATCTAAATAAGTATGTGAATTGTCATCACGCCGGCTTTAATTGCCAGCGGGATGACAATTCTGTCATTGGGGAACCTGGAAGTGGGCGGGTTGGAGCCGGGCTCCGGACCCTCTCCGGGATTCCCCCATTTTACGGGCCCCCCCCGTCCCCAACGCACCCGCTTGGCCATCCGAAAATCGACCTTGTGGTGTCAGTATGTTTTACCGCTGTGCTTCCTGCTAGTGCTGGTGGATTGTGTGCCATGTCTAGCGACTAACCTACTGCTTCTTCAAAGTGATTTACCTGTGAATGAAGTAAGTGATGACTGGCTGCAGGGTTTCAGTGACAGGCGGCTGGGATTCTGGTGGCCCTATACTTTTTTTGCACTATTTCTTACAACGGCCCTGCAACTGATTCAGTCACATCTGCTGCTGCTTTAGATGACTGGTCCTGACTGCCTTATGACATATCTACTGTCACTTTCACAGGAATACTGGGTAGGCTGGATGTGGCATTGCCCTGAGAGATAGTCTCATCCATGCCTACTCCAGTCATACCACTGCTATTGGGAATACGTCAGCATGTCCACTGATCTGTATGGAACAGAACCTGAACAACAATGAAGATTGTGAATCTCTGCCTCAATGTTCTCTCAATACAATCTTGCAGCATGTTGAAGCCAGATAAGGAACCCTCTTTTACATTTGAGTCCGAGGCCTCTACAACAGCAATCTGATCATTAGCAGTGATACTCTCACTGTGCTTAAGATCTGCATCTCTAAGGGTTCTGCTGCAGATCACACAGGAGTTGTCATACACTCCATGGTAGAGTGCAATGTAGAAAACGCTTCATCCATGACTGCAGAGATCTAGCTAGTGGACTCCTGCATACTCTTCACCAGACCTTACACAGGCACATGTGATTCATGTGGACAATTCTGCTCAGACAGCAAGTTCTTTTTATAAGCAGGTCCTGTGATGCCTGAATCTTTAAGCTCTGCAACAGAGTCAGGAACCATGCTGGCCTTTTCAGCAACATGTACCTGCTCTTCAGCTGCCACCACCACTTGCTCCACCTCACATGTGCACTCAGGCTCATTGGGGTAGATCTTGACTTTGTGCGATAGTGTAAAATGGGCGATAGCGAGTTACAGGGTTGTAAAATACTGGTTTCATACTGATACAAAAGACTTTTGAGTTAATGAACATTAAAACTGTAGTAATCGGTTTCTAGGCTGTTCATCTTCTATCTGCGTAGACCAATTTTAAAACTTTGGATAAGTGAGATATTGATTGGGATCCATTCCTTACAAACTCTGACTCATCAGACTTAAGAGATGTGAACTGAACCACACAATCCCCTCATAAAAGTACAAACTGAACCTGGAACAGCTCCAAGTTTGTGATCCTCAAAAAGATGAACCTTGCAATTTTTCCACAAAAGAAAATCAAAATTTTATCTGAGTCATTCTCAGGGAGGAGAGTCATTCTCAGGGAGTCTAAGGCAAGTCATGGCAGCACAGCTCGCACCCGTGATATGCTCCTCCTGCACTATGTGGGAAGTCATGGACACTACCAGTGTCCCTGGCGACCATGTGTGCAGGAAGTGTGTCCAGTTGCAGCTACTGGCTAACCGTCTTTCGGAGCTGGAGCTGCAGGTGCATTCACTGTGGAGCATCCGCAATGCTGAGACTATCGTGGATAGCACGTTCAGTGAGGTGGTCACACCGCAGGTAAAGATTACGCAGGCAGAAAGGAAATGGGTGACCGCCAGGCAGAGTAAAAGGACTAGGCAGGTAGAGCAGGAGTCCCCTGGGGCCATCTCCCTCTCAAACAGATATTCTGCTTTAGATACTGTTGGGGGAGATGGCTTATCAGGGGAAAGCAGCAAGAGCCAGGTTCGGGGCACCACATGTGGCTCTGCTGCACAGGAGGGGAGGAAGAAGAGTGGCAGGGCTATAGTGATAGGGGATTCAATTGTAAGGGGAACAGATAGGCGTTTCTGCGGCCGCAAACGTGACTCCAGGATGGTATGTTGCCTCCCTGGTGCTAGGGTCAAGGATGTCACGGAGCGGCTGCAGGGGGAGGGTGAACAGCCAGTAGTCGTGGTCCATATTGGTACCAACGACATAGGTAAAAAAAGGGATGAGGTCCTGCAAGGTGAATTTAAGGAGTTAGGAGATAAATTAAAAAGCTGGACTTCAAAGGTAGTGATCTCAGGATTACTACCAGTGCCACGTGCTAGTGAGTATAGGAACAGGAGAATAGACAGGATGAATGTGTGGCTGCAGGGATGGTGTAGGAGGGAGGGATTTAGATTCCTGGGACATTGGGACCGGTTCTGGGGAAGGTGGGACCTGTACAAGCGTGAGGGGTTACACCCGAGCAGGACCGGGACCAATGTCCTCGCAGGGGTGTTTGCTAGTGCTGTTGGGGAAGGTTTAAACTAGAGTGGCAGGGGGATGGGAACCTGAGCAGGGAGTCAGAAGGGAATAAAGTTGAGAGCAGCAAGAGAGGGGAAGACCCAGGGGAAATCTACAATACAAATAGTACAAACAGTTGTTCAAGAACAAGTGAAAGGAAAAAGCGTAGAGCAGCGGAAAGAAAGTGTACTTTAGGCACGACAGATAAAATAAAAACTAGAAGGCGTAAGGCGATTAACCCAGCATCAAAGCTGTGGCAGGGGGTTGGGAACCTGATCAGGGAAACAGAGGAAAGCGTGTCAGGAAGGGACAAAAGGTATGGAGTAAGAGGTAAAGTGTAAAAAAAGGAAAAAGCAGGAACTAAGTGTCACAAAACATATTTGAAAGTTCTTTATCTGAATGCACATAGCATTTGTAACAAAATGGATGAGTTAACGGCACAAATAACTACGTATGGGTATGATCTTGTGGCTATTACAGAAACATGGCTGCGGGGTGACAACGACTGGGAATTAAATATGCCAGGGTATTTAACAACCAGGAAGGACAGGCAGGAAGGAAGGGGAGGTGGGGTGGCTATGTTAATAAAGGAAGGAATCACTGTAATACTGAGAAATTATATTGGGACAAAGGATCAAGATAATGAAACAGTTTGGGTAGAGATAAGGAATAAGGGGAAAAAAACACTAGTGGGCGTAGTATATAGGCCTCCTAATAGTTGCAACTCTGCTGGAAGAAGTATTAATCAGGAAATAGTCGGGGCATGTAATAAGGGAACAGGTATAATTATGGTGGATTTTAACTATCATATTAACTGGACAAATCAAATTGGGCAGGGTAGCCTTGAGGAAGAGTTTATTGAGTGTATTAGGGATGGATTTCTTGAGCAGTATGTAACTGATCCTACAAGGGGGCAAGCAACCTTGGACCTTGTACTGTGTAATGAGCCAGGAATAATTAATAATGTCCTAGTTAAGGATCCCCTTGGAATGAGTGACCATAACATGGTTACATTCCATATCCAATTAGAGGGTGAGAAGGTTGGTTCTCAAACAAGCGTACTGAGCTTGAATAAAGGAGACTATGATGGTATGAGAGCGGAATTGATTAAAGTGGACTGGGAAAATAGATTAAAGGGTAAGACGGTACATGAGCAGTGGTGTTCATTCAAGGAGTTATTTTACAACTTTCAAAAAATATATATTCCACTGAGGAAAAAAGGGTGTAAAAGAAATGACAGCCATCCGTGGCTAAGTAAAGAAATTAAGGATAGTATCCGACTAAAAACAAGGACATATAAGGTGGCCAAACTTAGTGGGAGGATAGAAGATTGGGAAGTCTTCAAAAGACAGCAAAAAGTAACGAAAGGATTGATTAAGAAAGGGAAGATAGATTATGAAAATAAATTAGCAAAAAATATAAAAACAGATAGCAAGAGTTTCTATAGTTATATAAAAAGAAAAAGGGTGACTAAGGCAAACGTAGGTCCCTTAGAGGATGAGACTGAGAAATTAATGGTGGGAAACATGGAGATGGCAAAAATGCTGAACAAATATTTTGTTTCAGTCTTTACAGTAGAGGACACTAAGAATATCCCAACACTGGACAAACAGGGGGCTCTAGTGGGGAGGAGCTAAATACGATTAAAATCACTAAGGAATTTGTACTCAGTAAATTAATGGGACTCAAGGCGGATAAATCCCCTGGACGTGATGGTTTACATCCTAGGGTCTTGAGGGAAGTGGCAGTAGGGATTGTGGATGCTTTGGTAATAATTTTCCAAAATTCTCTGGACTCGGCAAAGGTCCCGGCAGATTGGAAAACTGCCAATGTAACACCCTTATTTAAAAAGGGTAGTAGGCAGAAGGCTGGAAATTATAGACCAGTTAGCCTAACATCTGTAGTGGGTAAAATTTTGGAGTCTATTATTAAGGAGACAGTAGCAGAACATTTGGATAAACATAATTTAATAGGACAAAATCAGCATGGCTTTATGAAGGGGAAGTCATGTCTGACAAATTTGCTTGAGTTCTTTGAGGACATAATATACAGGGTGGATAAAGGGGAACGAGTGGACGTAGTGTATTTAGACTTCCAGAAGACATTCGACAAGGTGCCACATAAAAGATTATTGCTCAAGATAAAGAATCACTGGATTGGGGGTAATATTCTGGCATGGGTGGAGGATTGGTTATCTAACAGGAAGCAGAGAGTTGGGATAAATGGTTCATTCTCGGACTGGCAACCAATAGCCAGTGGTGTTCCGCAGGGGTCGGTGCTGGGTCCCCAACTCTTTACAATCTATATTAACGATTTGGAGGAGGGGACCGAGTGTAACATATCAAAGTTTGCAGATGATACAAAGATGGGAGGGAAAGTAGAGAGTGAGGAGGGCATAAAAAACCTACAAGGGGATATAGACAGGCTGGGTGAGTGGGCGGAGATTTGACAGATGCAATACAATATTGGAAAATGTGAGGTTATGCACTTTGGCAGGAAAAATCAGAGAGCAATTTATTATCTTAATGGCGAGAAACTGGAAAGTACTGCAGTACAAAGGGATCTGGGGGTCCTAGTGCAAGAAAATCAAAAAGTTAGTATGCAAGTGCAGCAGGTGATCAAGAAGGCCAACGGAATGTTGGCTTTTATTGCTAGGGGGATAGAATATAAAAACAGGGAGGTATTGCTGCAGTTATATAAGGTATTGGTGAGACCGCACCTGGAATACTGCATACAGTTTTGGTGTCCATACTTAAGAAAAGACGTACTTGCTCTCGAGGCAGTACAAAGAAGGTTCACTCGGTTAATCCTGGGGATGAGGGGGTGGACATATGAGGAGAGGTTGAGTAGATTGGGATTCTACTCATTGGAGTTCAGAAGAATGAGAGGAGTTCTTATTGAAACATATAAGATTGTGAAGGGGCTTGATCGGGTGGATGCAGTGAGGATGTTCCCAAGGATGGGTGAAACTAGAACTAGGGGGCATAATCTTAGAATAAGGGGCTATTCTTTCAAAACTGAGATGAGGAGAAACTTCTTCACTCAGAGGGTGGTAGGTCTGTGGAATTTGCTGCCCCTGGAAGCTGTGGAAGCTACATCATTAAATAAATTTAAAACAGAAATAGACAGTTTCCTCGAAGTAAAGGGAATTCGGGGTTATGGGGAGCGGGCAGGAAATTGGACATGAATTTAGATTTGAGGTTAGGCTCAGATCAGCCATGATCTTATTGAATGGCGGAGCAGGCTCGAGGGGCCGATTGGCCTACTCCTGCTTCTATTTCTTATGTTCTCATGTAGGAGAAAAACTTGTAATTTCACAGTACTGAATACAGTATGTTCAATGTCAGTTACAATTTAAAAAAAATAAAATGTATTTTATTTTTGGCTGTATAAATTGCGTTTCATAGCTGTCCACCTTTATATATTAAGACTCTGATGAACCTTCATTTGTAACATACCATATGAAACACCATTAATGCAATACGTTCCTTGTTCCAATACACCATTTCTTTGAATCCTAAATGTAACCTTATATAGGGAATCTACTATGTTTAAGACATTTGCCCCTTCATCTTGCTGATTGGACAAAATGAAGTGTACTGCACTTTAAATATAAGGAATCTTACAACGCCAGGTTATAGTCCAACAGTTTTATTTGAAAATCACAAGCTTTCGGAGCTTTTCTCCTTCGTCAGGTGTGTGAATAAATAAGCTGCTGTTCTGAGTGTGACAAGGCAATGCATTCACGTGCTGTAAAAGGAACCATGAATCACAGTGCTTTTCCTATACGCTCATTTATAAGCCAAAAAGACACGTCATATTTTGTCTGACTCTTGATAAGTTGTGAAACTGTAAAGGCTCTTGTTGGAAAATGGCCTTGAATTCAGGGCTTGTGGCCAACATAAACCACCACTCTGACTGAGCAGTTTATAATTTTCTCATGCCAAGAAAACCAGTGTCTACCACATCTACATTATATTTGACTTAATTCACTGTATTCAATATCTACCCTGTTGCTAACCTTTACTTTTTAACCAAGTTTACAATGGTTTAATGCTTAAGATGGAGAGTAATTTCTCCAAGTCATAGCTTTCCAGTTATATTAGCTATATTCACTGTATTCAGTGTCTATCCTGTAACATACTTCTTCTTGTAAAATAGACTATTCAATTTTTTTAAAATACATTTATATTGCAATCATTCCATAAACCATGCATTCTCTTACATTTACCTAACATTTAATGCCGCATAAATTAAAAGCAAAAGAAATCTTTGTAGTGACGATTATACTTAGATTGCCACAAATTCTAGAACCGGGGACAAGGGCTCGAGCTTAGAAGAGGGTAGGTGCACAGACAATTTTGATTTAACAACTTTACACAAAGGGTGGACAGTATGTATAATGGACTGCCCAGTTAGGCAGTGGAGGCAGATAGTGTGGAAATCTTTAAGGGAGAATTAGATTGATATTTCAGGGAGGGATGATGGAAAGGTATTAGTTTTTTGAGACTGGCCAAATGGACTTTTCCAGTCCTATACTTTCCGATGAGATTATGGAGCTCAAATGTTAGAGAAGTCATTTCAAAATTAGAATATACTGACAAATTTCTGATTAAAATATATACAGTAATTTCAGAGATCAGAAGATCAGATTCAGTTACAGTCAGTGGACAATTTCTGATGCCAGTGAACTGATTCTTCCTCCTCCATTCCCTGCAATAGCAACAGCATCAAAAACAGCAAGGCACAAAAGAAAGGTATTTGAGGCAAAGCTACATTAAAAATATCTTACATTTCTCACTCAGAATAGCTCAAAATGATCGCCCCTACAACCACCCTGGCTGAGATCAGCTGACTTAAATATTTGACCTACCCTGTCTGTCTAATAACGTTTGTTTGCATATTTATGCTAAGCGCCACTGCTTTGAATTCACAGGAATTTAATTAACCCATCACCTTGAACAGGGTGGTCCTGGAGGTGGTGCAGCCGACCTCCAATCACAATGGTGGGCAGCTACTTTTTGGGGATGATGGGTATCTTTACATCTTCACTGGTGATGGAGGCCACACCAGAGACCCCTTCAGGAAGTTTGGAAATGCTCAGAATAAGTAAATCAAAACTAGCAGCTCTCCGGTGGCATTACTCAAAGTAATCTAGGGCACAGTTATATCATTTAGCGGCTAGCCTAAGCCTATCCCTTTAAGGCCATTGCTCTAAACAGGCAAATTCAGGGAATTGTAGCTACTGGTAAACTAGTAGGGTCAATCACAGGTCAGGGTAGCTGTTTCTAAATTTCAGGCTGTAGGGAAAGCAATGGCTTTCTCTTTCCCAAGATTGTTTTGTATCTGTTTTGTGACACCTGATGCGTGACAGTAGGAGGGAGTTGCAAAATTTTTCAGTACAGAAATTAGTTTTTCCCATGGTGTTGCTCACATTAAAAAGTCCACTGGTGGCCACTCAAGAAAAGGTCCAAAAATTTAGGGAATTTGTGTGGGGCCAGGAGGAACAGGAGTGCTCCTACTGACTCCACAAAAAAATCTGTGGCCTGCTGCCAGCCCATGCTTGATTCTCAGTGCGGGAGTCGGCTAATTTCCTGCCCTCCCACAACCAGGACACTGCAGAGTTACAGGTGCAGCTAAACTACAATATGGCCTGTGTTGACTTTTAAGAATATGTGAAAAAGTCTCCAGAGTTGCCAGAAGCAGCAAGAAGCCAACTTAAGTACAGGCTTTAGAAGAAAGAAACAGACACTCAACTACAGAAAATCCAACCTTTATAAGTTAAATGCAATGACATTTGCAAATGACTAGCAAATGTCACATGACCAAATGTAATGTGATCAAACCTTCAGGATTACGTCCAACCATAGTTATCTGAGTTTGTTTTCAAGTTGATAATTACCTAAAGAAAAACCATGACAAATCCCTACTTTTTTGTGAGGTTTAATAGTTTTTATTTCTAAATTCTGTACCCTCCCTCAATTATGCTGTGCTCCCCAGCTCAAAATGTAACTATGCTAAACATCATAAACAGAGTCAAGATTACCTGTGAACAATGCCAAGGGAAGTCAGCTATTGCAAGTTAAATCTTTGTTACTTGTTATTAAAATCAGGCCAATTCTGATATACAGCTGTGTGAATTAGTTATATACCGTGAATTAAGAAAAGTTTGCTTCATTGATAAAATGAATAATTGAAGAAGTATGAAAAATTAATTGAATTGTAATGGCTTAGAAGAAAAAGTTAGATTTTAAGATTTGAAGAAATTGAATTTTTCAAAATAGCTACGGACTGAAGTGTATGGGTCTAACAACATTTCCAAACATACTGCTAATATGTTTAATGGTCTAATTTACAGTACAAAAAAACCAAGAAGTCTTATTGTTCTCAGTGCCAAGATGTCTGCAAAGCAAATGGGTTTGCCAATCCCTTCATCATTGCTACAGTGCTGGACTTTGGAAATGTACATTGGCGAGGGGCTGGTTAGGACAATCTTTGGAGGGGGGTGTCTGAAAGTTGGATTGTTATCCTTCAGGGCACACCACTGAGAATAAATGGCTATAATTAATGTAGACAATTTTAAACGGGGTCTCTTCCTTTCTCCTTCAGTTAGTAACAGAGTGCAAGACTTTCAGAAACCAGTCAGGTGCATCGTGCCACACAAGAGATGTCTGTGTGATTCTTCCATATTTCCATCAATAATATCTTGAGTGTAATTCTACCACTTAAGAACCCCCAAATCGCAATCTAATGTCTGCTAGGAGTGATCTCACATCCAGTAATTGAAATGGAGATTTTAACATCACTTCCAAATCACTATTTGCTTCAATCTGCAGATTACCTAGGATTTCTGAGATTAGGGTCTAGGTGGCCTGATTTAAAATGTTATACTGCCTGTGCCAACAAATACTTTTATACTGCTGTGTAGCTTCTTTCTGGTGCATCAATAAATTGCTTCTCTTTTATCCAACTGTATCAAACAGTACATTCAAACTTGGTAACAAAATAAGGGTTTGCCTTGACCTATAAAGATACATTGTAGGCTCAGGAGATTTGTTACAGAAACACAATGGTGTAGATTTTCAACCAGGCCAGAAACAGACACTGTGGATCAGCCACCCATTATAGAAACCGCACTATTTTTATTTCCATTGAAATCACCCCTTTATCTCAATTATCTCTTCCTAGATTTATAATGCAAACAGGAATATACAAAATTTTTTAAAGTAAAATTTTATACAGCAACTTTTAGTAAGTTCCCAATCTTAAATATAGCAATAAAATATTGATTAGAAAGATTCCTTTATCAGAATAAAGACATGCCAGTGATAATTTACAATGGGTTTAGTGCTTTTTTAAATTGGTATTTTTGCATGATTAATGCTAGTGTAGGTACAGCTGGTAATCCAGAATACTTAAGCAGTTTTGTCACCTTGGGCCTACACTCCCTGGAGTTTAGAAGAATGAGAGGTGATCTCATTCTGAGGGGGCTTGACAGGGTAGATGCTGAGAGGTTGTTTCCCCTGGCTGGAGAGTCTAGAACTAGAGGACATAGTCACAGGATACGGGGTCGGCCATTTAAGACTGAGATGAGGAGGAATTTCTTCACTCAGAGGGTTGTGAATCTTTGGAATTCTCTCTACCCCAGAGGGCTGTGGATGCTGAGTTGAATATATTCAAGGCTGAGATAGATAGATTTTTGGACTCTAGGGGAATCAAGGGATATGGGGATCGGCAGAAAAGTGGAGTTGAGGTTGAAGATCAGCCATGATCTGATTGAATGGTGGAGCAGACTCAAGGGGAATATGACCTACTCCTGCTTCTATTTCTTATGTTCTTACTTTAGCTGTTTTAATTCTGCTGCCTTACACTTTTGCATTTTAATATGAAGTGTATCATATCATTAGAACTCACTTGCCGGGAAATTCCTCGGATATGCTCCCACTTCGCTGGCATTAATTTGCCATAAGAGTGGCAAAAAGCCCGTTTATGCAAGTAAACAGGGTTTCCACAACATCTCTGACAAAGTAAGGTCAGCGAAAAGTGAGCAGATCCGAGGATTTTCCTGGTCACTATGATAGTGTAAGCAACTTCACTGAAAGGAAAACTACAGACATCTCCTCTCTTCAGAGAGGGGAGCAATCGTCCGCAGATGGAACTAGTATGGGTCTGTGGTCAGGTTGTTTGGGGGTGGTACAAGGAGTAATGATTAGTTGGGTTGATTTGGAGGAGGTAAAATATAAGTTTTTTTGTGCAAACATTGAAGATTTAGGAGTATGGATGTCATCATTAATTTTTGTGTTCTATTTAAGATAAGGCCAAGCAAGCAGCAACACAAAATCCAAGCAGGGCAAAATTAACTTTCTCAGAAACCTGATGTGCACTAGGCAATAAAGTGATTTTTTTAAGGCCAAGACAAGTTTTTACAACATGGCTATTTATTTCCTAGATTACAACAGTGACCAAACTTCAAATGTAGTTTATTGGCTGTAAAGCTCTTTGGGACATCCTGAGATCGTGAAAGACGCAACATAAATGTAAGTCTTTTTTCTTTTATTTCTTCTAAATATCAGGGGGCCCCAAGGGCACATGAGGACTTCAATGCAGGTACAAAGAAAATGGACAGTCTCCAGAGCTGCAGAACTTGGGGCAACGACCCTTTTAACAGATTTGTGAGAGTTGGAGTGGGGAGGGGGGGCGACACTGACTTACTGCTATATGTATTTATTTGTTTCTCTATGGCAATGGGGACCCCAAGGCTTATGAGGACATCCAAAAATAAATTTATGCTGCACAGAGGCACAGACCAGTTGGCAATCAACTTTTTTTGTTAACTGAACGAAACACATTTATACTGAGGAATATTGAAAATACCTACAAGCTGGAATGGTTTGCAGATGTCCGAGTTTCAAAAAAGAGCTGAATCAGGAATCAACCTGAGAAAGTTAAGGGGAGTGCTACAGCGCTACCAATGGAAAAAATATGTTTTGCAGGCATTATCTGTTAATGAGTTAGCTGGCATCCTCCTCTTTCGTTTGTTACAACGCCTCCCACCCCCCAGTTTGTAGAAGTTTGTTTTAGATCAATAAGAACATATCTAATTCTTGAAGCTTAGCACCAAAATACAATGAAAAGGTTACGATTTTACATCAATTACACAATATCCCCAAGTGCAGTAATTAATATTTTAAGATTCCTGGTCTTGTCTGAAAAATCCTACGCATCCTTGTTACAACACCAACAATTACATAAATGTTTCACATTTTTAGAATATATTTTGACCAAGGCCAAGGCAGGAATGGTTCACAAACCACAAAGTCAATTTCCTCATAAAATCGGATTAAAAATTGCAACAGACCAAATGAATCTGTTGAGACTTGTACAGAAATTTCCTCAGAGCTCAGTTCCCAATCCAAAATCAAAAGAGTGGAAGAATTGTATGCTGTTCTGGGTACCCTATTATCAAAAGTATATTAAAGCCATGGAAAAGGTAGAGCAAAGATTCACTAAAGTATGAAGAATAAAAGGTTCTATTTATGATGAAAGACATGAAAAATTGGACTCTTTTCACTGGAACAGAGAAGAGTAAATGGAGACCAAACAGAGATTTTCAAGATTCTGAAATGTTTTGAGAGGTTAGATAATGAAAGATTCTTTCCATTGGTTGGTTTGGGAATTGGAAACAAGAGGTATATACTCAGGATTATCACTAGTAAAGATGGAAGTTAGGAGAATTTTTTTTCACATAGAGTGTTATTGGAACAAGTAATGTTAGACTATAACACCATTTAAAAGAAATTTAGATACGTATTTGAAAAGGAAGAATATAAAACGACATGGGGAAAGGACAGGGAAATGGGATTGGTGTAGATAGGTTGAGTTAAAAAGCTGGCACTGGCACAGGCATGATAGACCGAATGATGCTATAACTGAAGAAGTCAGAACCTTGTTAAGAGCAGGACCAGAAGTGATCCCATATGGGTGCTAAGTATTCGACAACAAACAGACTGCATCATGGAACAGTAGCACACAAGTTTGATCGTTGCTCTGCTACTTTCCACCTCTTAGCCATATTACTATAGGGAAACTGAACAAAGGCAGACATTTTGCTTCAGGGAGAGAGACAAAAACTAATGGAAGAGTCCTTCTTAGGCCACTTGTACAAACGTCCTGATGACTAGTTCTGATTTGTACTTGTGAACGACTGAGTAGGTTACCCACCTACTGTGAGGTGGCACTTAATACTTGGCTCGGGGAGGCCATGGAAAAAAATGGGGAAACAAGAGAGAGAGTTAGCCCTTAAAAGAAAAGGTTTAAGTAAGAAATAGAATCAGGAACCAGGTAGCACCCCTTCATACGGAACAACCAATCCAGACCAACAAATTATGTAAAACAAGACGTAGAAATCCTCACTCAGGAGAAAATATCTAACAGAGATGGAATTAGCATCCCTCAACCCAGAGCCAGGGCCGTAGTAACGCCCATGCCCAGGGGCCCCGTGAATACAGCTCACCATAAACTTAAACATTGCTGCCTGCCGGTGGCGTTAGTGGCACTGCACGGCAGGCAGCGGCTGGAATTTGGGGGGTGAGGGCTGTTTAGTTAGCTGACTGTAGAAAGCACCTGTGCCATGGGGGCCACATGTGGTGCCAGAGTGAAAAGAAGAAGCCCTGTGAGCAGTCGGAGCCTCACAGCAGGGTGGGAAGATGCCGAAGAAACCAATGAGCAAAGTGGGAAGAAGAATTCGTAATACGGCCCTGCCCAGAGCAGGAGATTACGGCAGATGGTAGATTATACATCCACGACTCAGGAGGTAGGGAATACACGACGGCAGTGTTAACCAGATAAGAATAAAGTATTGCCATGAACAAGGTCCCCGGCACCCTTCCTCCAGCACTTTCCTTGTCTGTCGCATAGTGAAAACAGTAACTAAGAGTGTTTCACTTTATTAACAGGTTATTATTGTCAAACATCCAAAGAAACTTAGCAATGGTCTTAGTACAACCCAGAAATAAATCCATCTACTGTTAGAAAAAAAAGGCTGCCCATGTCTGAGAGAACCAGAGGCATGACTCCACCATGGCAAAACCTGAAGAATAGATTCTCTATCTGTCCACACCAGCCCCAATCACATCAGATTAGCATGTGCCTACAAAGGAGATTCAATTATTTTCACCAAAAGTTTCAGAATCTTCAAAAGAAAGGTTTATTTGAAGTATATATGAATTACAAGCTTGATGAGAGGGTGTGGAAAAATTACTGATGCAAAACTAGTTCTTTATTTATCCTGTTATATCTTGTTATTGGTGCTTGAGGGAAACCCTGATTTTTTTCTGCTCAAAGTTGGTCTAGTTTCATATTAGTTTGAAAAAGAGAGTAGGCCGGATCCAGCTTTCAAAGAAGTGTCAGGGCACCAAATGAAACTTACATACTAGACTAGAAGGCATGTGAAAATAATGAATTTCTGATTTTTTTTCCCATCTACAGTCAAGGGCCTAGAAAAAGGATTCGGTATCAAGACACCCAGCTTGGCATGTCCTTCAATTCAATCTATGTAGTCTTTTAGAGAAAAAATAAAAATGTGTACGTATAATTTGGTGTTCCAGACAGAAGAAAATATTTTGAAGGTGCTCCCAAGTAAGTGGATCCACGTTAATGTACATGGGTATAAGAATGCCATTCTGTAGATACTGGCTACAGAAATAGTCAACTGCCCAATAAAACTATGCGTGCTATCTCCAGGTCAATCTTGAGTAAATCTTCAGTTTTCTGTACATGTGACGCCAGCTGACTCTTGTTTCTTTTGGAGCAAGGCAGCTCACTTCCAATTGTTAGTGTAAATAGAGGACACATGAAGTTTAGTCATTGCATCCACACAAATAGACCGACCTGATAATTCACAACATACAAGATTACAGCTGAATTACGAACAGTACCACACCCTACACCTCCTCATCATATATTCAGTTTATTAAGTAATTAAATAAGTACTCATTAAGTAAGTAATTACATTCCAAAACTTAGATGTAAATTTTAATTTTAAAGACAAGTAAATACATGGATTGTGGAATGATTCTGGTGACATCGCTGAAGTTTTTCACAGTTGTTTCTGTTCCCATGAAATATAAAAATATTCAGATATGCATCATTATATGTGGTATAATCAATGGCTTTTGATTTTTGTACATCAGAGTACTGCCGCACTAAGGACATAAATCCAGCTATGTGGATACTTCCACTGGTCCTATTACCTTCATGGTCCAGATGAGAATGGGGACAAGCTATATGTGAAGCATGAACCCATGCCCCATCATTCTTTGATGCAGAGCACTGATACATCAGTGCTACTCTGCTAAGATCTCCAGAGTAGAATATTTACAATTTTATGGAATGGTTGAACTATTAATATTTTCCATGATTCTTGTATAGTAGTTTTGGTGGATTGAACCAAATTATAATCTGTGTTTTTCACAGTAATGGACCAATTATATTGTTAATGTGAATGTTGATTGAAAGTAGAGATCCATACATCTACAATAACACCTGTTTTTGCTAAGTAGCGAAATACAGACTTTTTTTTGCCTGTTGAGGAGTTAAAATGAAATCTAAAATTTGTTTTACTGTTGGGGCTAAATAAATCAGGTACTTTAGCTGGGAGAAAAATATACAGAAGATGAAAATAAATAAATCTTTTTAAAAATTTTAATCTACAAGGTAACAGGGTAACAGTTTTAAGCAAATTCAAGTTAACATTAAGGTAACCATGTTTAAACATTGATATTCATTGATTCTTAGCTCTTTTCTTCGTTAGAAGTTAAAATGTTCTTTTATTTTACTTGGGAGTAAAATAATAATACTTGCATTCATATAGTCTCTTTTCATATTGAAATTCCTCAGCACGTTTAACATATTGAATTGCTGAGTGCAATGACTATTATGCAGACCAACATGAATGTTGGTCTGCATCATAGTCATGATGTGGAGATGCCGGTGATGGACTGGGGTGGACAAATGTAAGCAATCTTACAACACCAGGTTATAGTCCAACAGTTTTATTTGAAAATCACAAGCTTTCGGAGCTTACCTCCTTTGTCAGGTGAGTGAGCAAAGGGTTCTAAAATCGCATAGCATATATTAGGCTGGGAGACGGTCACAGCAATCAAAGTTGGTGTTCAGACAGATTAGCCACGGAAAACATTACATCCCAGTATACTGAATACACAATGGGTCAGATTACACAGACAAAGAGAGAAAGAGACCCGAAAGGCAGAGAGAGAGAGAGAATGTCCAGTTGTATTAGAAACAGATAACTTTTTGTTCCACTGGTGGGGTTACGTGTAGCGTGACATGAACCTAAGATCCCGGTTGAGGCCGTCCTCATGGGTGCGGAACTTGGCTATCAATTTCTGCTCGACGATTTTGCGTTGTCGTGTGTCTCGAAGGCTGCCTTGGAGAACGCTTACCCGAAGATCGGTGGCTGAATGTCCTTGACTGCTGAAGTGTTCCTCGACTGGGAGGGAACCCTCCTGTCTGGCGATTGTTGCGCGGTGTCCGTTCATCCGTTGTCGCAGTGTCTGCATGGTCTCGCCAATGTACCATGCTCCGGGGCATCCTTTCCTGCAACGTATGAGGTAGACAACGTTGGCCGAGTCACAGGAGTATGAACCATGTACCTGGTGGGTGGTGTCCTCTCGTGTGATGGTGGTATCTGTGTCGATGATCTGGCATGTGTTGCAGAGGTTGCCATGGCAGGGTTGTGTGGTGTCGTGGACGCTGTTCTCCTGAAGGCTGGGTAATTTGCTGCGAACGATGGTCTGTTTGAGGTTGGGTGGCTGTTTGAAGGCGAGTAGTGGAGGCGTGGGGATGGCCTTAGCGAGGTGTTCGTCGTCATCGATGATATGTTGAAGGCTGCGGAGAACAAGGCGTAGTTTCTCCGCTCCGGGGAAGTACTGGACGATGAAGGGTATTCTGTTGGTTGCATCCCGTGTTAGTCTTCTGAGGAGGTCTATGCGATTCTTCGCTGTGGCCCGTCGGAACTGTCGATCGACGAGTCGAGCGTCATATCCCGTTCTTACGAGGGCGTCTTTCAGCGTCTGTAGGTGTCCATCGCGTTCCTCCTCGTCTGAGCAGATCCTGTGTATTCGCAGGGCCTGTCCATAGGGGATGGCCTCTTTGACGTGGTTAGGGTGGAAGCTGGAAAAGTGGAGCATCGTGAGGTTGTCCGTGGGCTTGCGGTAGAGTGAGGTGCTGAGGTGCCCGTCTTTGATGGAGATTCGTGTGTCCAAGAAAGAAACCGATTCTGAGGAGTAGTCCATGGTGAGTTTGATGGTGGGATGGAACTTGTTGATGTTATCGTGTAGTCTCTTCAGTGATTCTTCGCCGTGGGTCCATAGGACCCATGGACCCACGGCGAAGAATCACTGAAGAGACTACATGAACGGGATATGACGCTCGACTCGTCGATCGACAGTTCCGACGGGCCACAGTGAAGAATTGCATAGACTTCCTAAGAAGACAAACACGGGACGCAACCAACAGAGTACCCTTTGTCGTCCAGTACTTCCCTGGAGCGGAGAAACTACGCCTTGTTCTCCGCAGCCTTCAACATGTCATCGATGACGACGCACACCTCGCTAAGGCCATCCCCACGCCTCCACTACTCGCCTTCAAACAGCCACCCAACCTCAAACAGACCATCGTTCGCAGCAAATTACCCAGCTTTCAGGAGAACAGTGTCCACGACACCACACAACCCTGCCATGGCAACCTCTGCAACACATGCCAGATCATCGACACAGATACCACCATCACACGAGAGGACACCACCCACCAGGTACATAGTTCATACTCCTGTGACTCGGCCAACGTTGTCTACCTCATACATTGCAGGAAAGGATGCCCCGGAGCATGGTACATTGGCGAGACCATGCAGACACAGTGACAACGGATGAACGGACACCGCGCAACAATCGCCAGACAGGAGGGTTCCCTCCCAGTCGAGGAACACTTCAGCAGTCAAGGACATTCAGCCACCGATCTTCGGGTAAGCGTTCTCCAAGGCGGCCTTCGAGACACACGACAACGCAAAATCGTCGAGCAGAAATTGATAGCCAAGTTCCGCACCCATGAGGACGGCCTCAACCGGGATCTTGGGTTCATGTCACGCTACACGTAACCCCACCAGCGGAAAAAAAAGTTATCTGTTTCTAATACAACTGGACATTCTCTCTCTCTCTCTCTGCCTTTCGGGTCTCTTTCTCTCTTTGTCTGTGTAATCTGACCCATTGTGTATTCAGTATACTGGGATGTAATGTTTTCCGTGGCTAACCTGTCTGAACACCAACGACACCTTTGATTGCTGTGACCGTCCCCCAGCCTAATATATGCTATGCGATTTTAGAACCCTTTGCTCACTCACCTGACGAAGGAGGTAAGCTCCAAAAGCTTGTGATTTTCAAATAAAACTGTTGGACTATAACCTGGTGTTGTAAGATTGCTTACATTTGCATCATAGTCTGTAGCACCAACAAGGTTACACCTATATAACAGCTAACTGCCAATGTGTGAAAATATTAAATTACACTTTATTACCAATCAAAGGTAAAAATGTCTCCCACAGGCTAAAAATGGCAGGCAATGCAGATTGCATGTCACAGTGGGTTAGAACATTGTCCCTTCATCTTTGGGGCATTGGCATGAATTCAGTTCAATCTGAACTGTCCTTCTCTTTATTGGCTTTAAATTTTTTAACCTTGTCCACAGTGTAAAATCTATTATATACTGTTGTGATCTGTGACTTCTTGTACAGTCAGTACTAAAATGAAAGATGCTTTTAACACCTGCCACACCATATCCTGTGTTTAATGCACCAGCAAAGAAAGAAAGCAGTGACAATCTACTTAGTTATGGATCAGAGGCTACTTCTTATGAAGAATTACCTTCCCTCAACAAAAAACTATTGAAGCTCAACGTGTAACTGGTATGTGCTATTTGACATCACTGGAAAGGAAGGCCAATTCTAAATAACTTCTCTAAGAAGTAGAACAATGCGTTGCCTGATTAGAATGAATGAAGAAAAAACTTGCATTTATACAGCACCTTTCACAACTTGAGGATGCCCAAAAGTACTTTACAGCCAGTGAAGTACTTTTTGAAGTGTAGTCACTGTTGCAATGCAGCAACCAATTCGCACACTAACAGCAATGAGATGTTGGTTGAGGGATAAATATTGGCCAGGACACCCCCCACCCCTCTTTAAATAGTGCCATGGGATCTTTTACATCCACCTGAGAGGGCAGATGGGGTCTCAGTTTAATGTCTCATCCAAAAGACGGCCCCTCCACCAGTGCAGCACTCCCTCAGTATTGAGGTATTACATTACTGATATGAAGCACCAGCCTGGATTATGTGCTCAAGTCTCCGGAGTGTGGCTTGAACCCATAGCCTTCAGACTCAGAGGTAAGAGTGCTGCCACTGAGCCAAACCTGAAACTTGATAGCATCCTCTTTTAAATTTGTGTGGCTCTGCCTCTTATCCTCCTCGCAAGACCCCTCATCCTGGTACATTCATATTAGTAGGACTTCAATAATTGAATTCAACCCATCGCTGCAGTGTGATCCTTACAAAGTGCCCTTATTTCCATAATGATAGCTACTATGAGGACAGAGCTGATAAAACATGCTGCAGATGGTTGAAGTTTGCATTCTATTGAATGCTCCCATTCTACTTTTTTATCTAATGTCAAAACTGAGAATACACTAGGTAAATAATCCCAGTGTTACTAACAGAATTATATAATGAAGTTACTGGGGGAACTTGAGAAAGAGACACATAATTTAATCTGTTTCAATGATTAGATCTTCTCTGATGTAGAAGAGTCTCCTCATTCTCTCAACAACCCCCAGGCTGACACATACAGGAATAAAAACAGAACATGCTGGAAACACTCAGCAGATCAGGTCGCATGAGTGGAGAAAAGAGACTTGTTAATGTTTCAGGTGTGGACCCTTCAGCACAACTGGAAGATATTACATATGAACAGCATTTTAAAAAGAACGGAACGTGGGGAAGGGAAGAACAAACACACACACACACTAGGGCTGGCAACACTGATAGGTTTGATCACATGACGGCTTGCCTGCCATTTGCAAATGTTATTGCATTTACCGTATAAAGGTTGGGTCCCCTGTAGTTGAGTGTCTTTACTTGCAGTTTCTTTCTTAAACCTGTACACAAGTTGGCTTCTTGGAGATTATAACAATCCCGAGCTATTTTCCTGGGTCAGGATAATTTTGGATGAAGGATGGGCTCTAGCTGGAATTCCTACCAGCAAGAGGGAGCCTGCCGCTACATCATTGGAAGAGGCAACTGGGGCTTTAAAGGACTCCAAAGAGGAGTCCAAAAATTCTTTTTAGGCCTCTGTTGAGACTGAGGACTAAAAAAGATCAGAGCTGGATTAAGAATTCGTGGGGCCCTGGGGACCAAGAACATTCAGGGCCCCTCCACACCTCTCGCACACATCCCTCCCCACCCCCCACCCCCAATCCATTAAAACAGAAATGTGTGGTAAAATGCATGAAAAAAGGCCCTAGAATGTTTACACACTGCATTAATAATAAAGAACATCAGCAGTAGAAGGATGATCGATGGCATGATGGAAGAGACAGGTTTTGAAGTGGGGTGAGAAAGCCAGGCTGAGGGGCTGGGGAGAAAGTACATTAAAAACAATGAGTTAAAATCATTTCAAAAGTTACTGTAATTTGTAGTGTATTTCTAAAACAGCACTTCTAAACTACCTTGGGTCCATTTTTGTTCTTATTAAACCTGTCTAGAAGATTCATAAAAATCTAGAGTGGATTATTTAACAGACAGCTCTGAGACTATGGGGGTAATTTTCGTGTTCACTGGCCGCTTGGGCAGTAATCCAGACAGCTTCTATAATGGACGGGCGATCTGCTGTGCCAGTTTACTGCTTAGATGGTGAAGGCGAAAACTACCCTTTGTGTTTAACGAGAACTTTTCTTTACATTTCCCTCCTTTTAAATTTCCTTATCTCCCTCCAGCACTTGTGGGCAACCACCAGGCTTCTGCTCTGCACTTTACTGGTAGCTCAGGTTAGATTGGGAACACATCATGTAGGAAACTGCAGTATCACATGTATTCTGAAGAAAACTTAATGCATGATGATTTGGGGCTTTGGGCGTGTGAGCCATCAATACATCAAAAATACACTTCAACAGAAAAGAAAAGATTGCATTTCTATAGCAGGTTATCACAACTCCGAAAGAAAACTTTGTAGGAGTTTCTCTTGTTATGTAAGCAAACACAGCAGGCAATTTTGTACACAGCACATTCCCACAAGCAGCCGTGACATGAGCAGTTAGTTCTGTTTTTGGGTTGGTTGAGGGACGAACGTTAGTCAGGATGCTGGGAAAATTTCTTGTTCAAACAGTGTTAGTGAGATCTTTAACATCCACCCAAAGTGAGAGAAAGGACCATCTGAACAATGGCACCTCAACTTAGATTCTGTGCTACACATTGTGAAGTGAACCTTGAACCCACAATCTTCTGATGCAGAGGCAAGAGTGTTATCAACTGAACGAAGTTGACAGAAGTAACAGATCCGCCAAATTTAAAAGAAGTTAAAAAATCTTGAAGTAAGCACAGTTTTGGAAACTTTGGGGGCAGTTTTTGTCTCGCTATTGCCTTATTTACACCTAAATTTGGAGTCGTAGCAGGACCAATATCACGTGGAGGATTGACCCTCCAATTTACCGCTGGTTGTCCACCCATTTCTATTTTCGTGCTGACCTTGATTTAGAGTCAGAGTTTTCACCGGAACAGGCAGGGGCCTCTTTGATATATATAAATCGGAGTCAAATAGTGCAATTAACACCCCAACGCTACTTTCGTCTCGACCCGAATTGTTACCACCAGTTACTCAACCCGCCCCCAAACCATTGGCAGTACAAATCTGAAGGCAGCTATTTCCAGCGGTACTTAAATAGATCCTCAGCTCCAGCAAAGGAAAGCTCGAGGCAGGTCTGGCACTATTTTTTATTGAGGCGCTTCTGTGTTTTCAGCATTAAAGGTTTCTAATATTTGATCTCCTAGCTGCTAAAGGCGACAAAAATATCGCTACCATTATAAACTGCTACTCCCTTTCGGGTGCTGCTGTAGGCCCGTCAAGATCGATCGGCTTGCTTGATTTCCCACTCCCCCAACGAGCAAGCTGCAATTAAGGTGCACGATTAACGCCGGCAGCTTGCCAATTCAATATTGATGTTGCTCGACCACGAAAATTGATCAGGCATCAGGTGGGATACGCCCGAATCCAAAATTGCCCCCATTGAATGAGTGAAATCTTTAATTTATCACCTCAGTGTAATACCCATAGTGCTATCCAACCTATTGTGCAGGTAGGTCTCCCCTCGTAAGAGTCTCCATACACACCACTGAGCAGGTGTTCAGTTATCAATGTATGTCACCACATTTTCAAAGATAGTTTTATTACTACATAATTGTGCCTCTAAACGCAAAAAACCTAACGCTCCTTCTAAAGTTGTCAACATCGGTTAATTGATATTTATGACTGGCAATAGATTGCAAACTTATTTAAGCATATAGAGCTGCGTTTATTTTTGACTGTTCAATGACATGCACAAAAATAGATGACATTTCTTAACCAAAATGTGTAATGTACTGGTTACAGTGACATTAGGCAAGTGTCCTTGGAGGGAAACAAGTTAGACTCTCAACCAAAAGCAAAATACTGCGGATGCTGGAAATCTGAAATAAAAACAGAAAATGCTGGAGAAGCTCAGCAAGTCAGGCAGCTCTCAATTTTGCCGTTAAATGCAGGCGACAGTTTCTGACATGCATACATGTTGGGATTCAAATATTTCAAAATACACAGTGTGTATATCAAAGAATTCCCCAAAAAAAACAAATCAGTTAAGAAAATAACACCCATCATCAGCAGGGTTTGGATTTACAGTAATTTGACCAATCAGGGCGGTCCGCACAGAGCTTGGAGCGGCAGTAAGTGGGCGGGGCCCTGACCAATATGGGGCGGTCCTCACACAGGTCCGCGCAGTGGTTGGTTCTGCAGTAAGTGGGCGGGGCCCTGACCAATATGGGGCGGTCCTCACACAGGTCCGTGCAGTGGTTGGTTCTGCAGTAAGTGGGCTGGGCCCTGACCAATATGGGGCGGTCCTCACACAGGTCCGTGCAGTGGTTGGTTCTGCAGTAAGTGGGCTGGGCCCTGACCAATATGGGGCGGTCCTCACACAGGTCCGCGCAGTGGTTGGTTCTGCAGTAAGTGGGCGGGGCCCTGATCCACCGTCATCCCAGGAACTGCGCTCGGTCCCCGGCTTCTGCCAATGACGTTGCCTGGCGCGGGTTACGTGGCCAATGAAGCGCCGGATGACACTCTGTAACTGGGAGAAGTTTTGTTACAGTTTGTCTTATTATATTACTTTAGCGGCTTATGTGAGAGTGCAATTAACCGTTAAGCATTAACAGGAGCCTGTCAGTAGGTAAGTGAGTTCATTCTGTAGCAAAGAAAGAGCAGTTTAGTGAGTTTGCTGTATTGAAACTGCCTCAGCTGTACTAGGAGGCGTCTCCTGTTTCCACGTTGTTGTTACGCAAAAGTTTCATTGTTTCTATTTTTATGTGATCTAATGCACCTCTGTGGCTTTTAAAGTGGATTATTAGCTACAATTTCTGTTTCGCAGAGGGTCATTTCTGTCTTTTGAAAGATAAAGGCAATTTAGACTGCCGGTATGTCCCTAAATTTGAATCCACTGCTTGGTAATGTGACATTTAACAGTAGATTTTTTTTGTGAGGTGGCTGAAACATATAGGGAAACTGCGAGACAGTGATACTTGATGTCTGAAATTGACCTCTTACGTGGTTCTTATTTGTGGTTTCTTTTACTAGAAAGTGGATGGAAGTTCCGAATTAAATTTGTGGGCGCTTGTGGGAATTTGAAACTGACTGGGGGAGAAGGAAATCAAAAGTTACTTTGCGGTTGTATTTAAAATTGAAATAAAAACAGCATTAAAAATGCTGGAAAAAAAACCTCAACCGGTCAGGTAGCATCTGTGGAGAGAGAAACAGAGTTAATGTTTCAGGTCGATGACCCGTCGGCGTTTCCTTTGTAAATCAGTAGAAACGAGTTTTGCAAATTATGGCCCTTCTCGATTGAGAACTTTAGTAACTGGCAGAGTGCTGTATCTATATGCTGTACTACTCTTTCAACAAATTAATTGCTGAAGTTAATGCAGTTTTGTCGTCGCATGCATTCTTGAGTAAATAGAAACGTTGTGGATTAGCAGCCCAAATGGTGCTTAGTTTTTAAAGGATATAATGCAATTGCTGATCTTCCATAGGGTGGAACTATAAGTTTGTATAAGCAAGGATTTTTAACTAGATCCGTATTATAGGAGTCTGGTTTGAACTGAATGCTTATTGGACAAGGAGAATAGCGCCCTACAGTATGTACTATACATTGCAAATAATGGTAGTTAAATTGGCTCTTGTTGATGTTGTACAACTCCAGGAGTTGTAAATTCCTGGAACAGCTAGAAATCGCCCGCGCTTGAAAGTCTGCTATGTTGTCGATAGATGTTTGTATTCCATACATTTTATTTAATGCAAACTTTTTTGTTTTTAATGGTGCTAAATTTTAATAACGCTGTCGAGGTAGACATGTCATATCAATAATCACCTTTTGCTTTCAGACCTGGTAATGCCCCTTTAACATCTCTAGCCTGTATGTAGAGCAGAAGAACATAAACTTATGCCGTTAAAGCAACTGTTGTGTAATACTGTAAAGGACAACTGATCATAGTTAGATAAAACCAGACTAGACCAGTAGTGTCTATTGGGATTTGGGGGGGGGGGGGGGGGGAGACTTTTGAAGCACCTGATTAGTGTATAGAATATTTCAATCCTGATTTGCTTGTAATAGTACATCTTAATCAAATAACTACAGTCTTTAACTTTCTTTAGTTGCACGTGTTTGGGAAGACTGATGGGACATCAAAGGATATAATCTCAATATTTACGTTGTCATGTCACTTGGTGTTTACTGTAAGTTTGCTTTGCACAACTGTTGCTAATTCACAAATGTGGTTATAATTCTATCCTACACATTGTGAACCATTTGCTAACATTTTGGGATTTTCACAGTCCAAACTTTAGATCAGATGTTATGAGTTAATTTTTAGATTAATTGTTTTCAAACAGTGGGCCTGGATCGCACAAGACAAGGTAGCAGAGACATGCTTAGATGCATGATTCAGCAGTGCAATCATAAGCTAACAAGGTGATAATTCTGTGTCCGTGGGGTGCAGGACCCATCTGAAGCAGTGTTTTCTGCCAGCTTCTCTGGAGACAATAGTACCAGAGTGGCAACATAATACTGCTGCAAGTAGGATGAAGTCTGCACTTTCCCAAGCACTGCCCCATATGGAACATTTCACCCATTAGGGAAGGTCTGGTGAGCAAAGAATAGTCAAAATTGCGACTTTCAAGCAATTGGGCGTGTCCAATTGTTTGTCTGTTGCCACTGATATGATGGAAACAGCCTGCAATATAAATGGGGCTGCATCCACAGTACTGGGAACCAAGGCTGTTAGGTTTGTTGCTTCTTAAATGGGTTCTGTAATACAGTTAGAGCATTATTTTATGGTATGAAGTAAATTAAAGTAGCATTTCAACCTTCTACAGAATGAATTGACTGAGACTGCAACAACACCATAACTATTCACAGTTCCAAGAATATATTACAGCCTTGTGATGATTTATAGTCAACTGTTATTGTGTATAATATATACAACTGCCATAGTTTTGATAATTTCAGTCAGTTAGATGATTTGTAATTGCATTACTTGTGTTCTAGAGACTGACTGACTGTAGAACTTGTTAGTAAGATAGCTCCTTTTGATGTACAATGTCTGATAAACCTAAGTAACCCACAATTAAACTTTTCCTCCTGTAGCTGGATGCTAAAGATGAGTGTCCGCTTGGCTCAGCTGGTAGACTCTTGGTTCTAGGCCAAAAGACTGGTTTCAAGCCCCATACCAGGACTTGAGCACATAATCTAGGCGTATTGAGGGCGTAATGCATTGTCGAATGAGCAATTAAGTCAAGGCTCCAAACCGCCTGTTTTGATGGTTCAGGTATGGTATAGATCTTACGGCACAAGTTAAAGAGCAGGAAAAATTCTCTGGCCCACATTCTTCCCTTAACCAACAGCACCAAAAGCAGAATTAACTGGTCATCCATCTCATTATTATTTTTGGGTCCTTGCTATTTATAAATTGTCTGCTGTGTTCATCTATATAACAATAGTGACTGCATTTCAAAATAATTAACTGCTTGTAAAGTGCTTTATGATTAGGTAAAACCATTCACTGCACCAGGATCATCCTTGACAGTAAAGATCCTCCCCCTCCCACCATGGCTTCTTTGCTGCACTACTGACCATCTCCTTAAATCCCTGTCTCCTGCCTCCCAACAACAAGTATGAGGAGCTAAGGACTTCTCTGTCACTAAGATTGAAACCCTCATCCATGCCTTTGTCAGTACAATTTTGAGTTTTCACATGATCTATACCATAATCTAAGTAGTTTCATTTGTGAAGAAAAGTTTTTTTTTGCTTGTAATTCCTTTACCAACTTAGTGTCACTACATATAAGATTCTTTTTTATATATTAAAAACTGGGGTCATAGAAAATGTCAGCAAGGTTTGTAACTGGACATCTGTGAATCTCGTTACTAGAGTACAGTTAGCAAGAACATTACAAGCCCATATTATTACTCATCATAAAAGATTCAAGAAAAGTTTAATAAATTGGAGTTATTCTGTGAATGCAATGGCTCTTTTACATTAAAGTCCATTATCTCAGAATTGTCACTCTCAAAAGTGTTTGCTTATATATATTACTGAGTGCTGTGTAATATTGCATATATCATTTTATAGATTGAACTTGTTTCATGGTTATTAGTCCATTCCTATGTTGTTTCTTTCATTGATTTTCTTAATAACTTGCTGCCAGTTTGATAAAATGTTATGTCCCTATGTAAAACTGTCCCATTAAGTAGGTCAAATGCATTACGCAGAAACCAGTGTTGGAGCTGGATATAAAATGATCAACTGATCTGAAAAGAATGACTTTGAATTTGGCACCTAAATCATTAGGTTACGAAGGGGGAGAATTTAGGAACATCTCCAATATACGAAACACATCATCAGATTGTAGTAACAATGTAAATTCCTACATTACAACAGTGACTACACCGCAGAAAAAAAGTACTTCATTGGCTGTAATGTGCTTTGGGATATCCCGAGGTTGTAAAAGGCACTATATAAATGCAAGTCAGTCTTTCTTGCTTTCTTTTTATTGTTAACTTTACTGGTGTGTGTCCAAAATTCATTCAACATTACCGAAAGTTCTTGGCTTGAGTATTTTGAGGAGCAAATATAACTTGGACTGTGATGGATTTTTATCCCCAGCCAAGAACATTTGGTATTCTGGACATGTGCCAGTATTTCTAAGTTAATGTTTTACATTATTACTGCCATCTCTTAGCACTGCATGTACAATGTGTTGACTGTCGTTTTGTAAGCAAACAGAACAACCATTTTACACAAAGTAGCATCCTACTAACAGCAATTAGATGAATATGGTGACGTTCATTGAGGGAGAAATGTTGGTCAGGACCCTGGGTGTCCTCTTTGCTATTATTTGAATTGTTCCATGAGATCTTTACCACCCATCTGAACCATTAGAATGTGGCTTTGGTCCAAAGGATAGGTTCTCCAACAATGCAGCACTCTGGTTATTGCACCAGAGTGTAAGACTTGATTTATGTTCCCGGATCCTGGATGAGAACTTGAATCTACAAGTTTCCGACTCAGAGGAGAGTCCTACCTACCAACTGAACCAAGTTGTCACCTGCATTTCAGATCTCTGCATTTTAAGCACAGAAAATGGCCTTATTTCTACGTGTCTCAATGTTTGGATTTTATGGGGCATAACTTAAAAGATTATACTGTTCTGTTACTCGAGTACAGTAAAACAATCAATTGTTTCAGTTCAATCAGAGCTTTTTCCCCAGAATAATTTCATTCAATTGAGTCAAATTCCTATCATCTAAAGTCAATAAGCATATAATCTTTCATACAGTAGTTTTAATTACATTCCCTAAATTAGCCTCTAATTTGATAATTATGCAGATCTGATTTCTTGGCCAAATGACAGCTGGTTAAACATCTTCCACAAGTGGGCATTGATTCAGTTTTTTTTTTACATTTATTAAAAAATTAAAAGGGTTGTGTAAGGGTTTCAGCGGCAGAGGGGCTTAGGTAGGGGCAGAGGCAGGCAATGTTGCAGCAGTGTAATTCACCGATCTTAATGATGTATATGGGCTGTGAAGTTTAAAGTTCAGTCCCGGGTCAAATAGGACATCAAGAATGCAAATGGTCTGGTTCAGCCTGAAGCATGTGGCCTGGCAGGTGAAGGAGTCAGTGGTAAGGGTGCAGAGTTCGTGGTGAGGGTCAAAAACCATGGCTTTGGTCTTCCTGATGATCAGCTTTAGAAAGTTGTGACTCATCCAGGAGTTGATACCAGATTAGCAGCTGAGGGGTTGAGAGAAGAGGTAGAACTAGGTATCATCACTGTACATATGAAAGTTGATCTGTGCCTGTAGATGATGTTGCTAAGGGGCAACATGTCCATCAGCAACAAGAAAGGGCATTCAGAAGTAGTGATGCAGGGAAGGAGAGAGAAGCAATTGCTAGAGAAGCACTGGCTCTGTTTAGATCGTTGTAAATGGAACCATGAAAGGGTAGTTCCAGTGGACTGGCCAGTAGGGGAGGAGCATGGTGTGGTCAACTGTATCAATCACTGTGGGAAGGTTGAGGAGGGTTAATACATCATTGTTGCAGTCACAAATGATGTCACTCTTAACCGGCTAGGGTTTTTTCAGTGCTTTAAGTGGGACAGAAGCTGAACTAGTGAGATTCAAGCAGGAAGCTTCAGAAGAGATGGGCACAGAACTGGTATGGAACAACACATTTGAGAATCTGAGGAAAAGTAGGTTGGAGATGGGGCAGTAGTTGCAGAGGATAATGGGTCAAGGGTGAGCTTTTTATGGAGAAGGGTGATAAGTGACTTTGAGAGAGAGGGGCAGTGCCTGAGGAAAGGGTACAGTTGGCTATATTAGCTAGTGCGGAGGCCATGAAGGCAGTTGAGTGGGAAGGGGATCAAGGGAAGAGGAAATGGATCATGTGGGTCGAGAAAGCATGAGGGGGTGGGCAAGAAACTGGAGAGATGGATGAGAATGGGTGGGATGAAGTGGCCTCAACCTTGGAGACAAAGAAAACTATGTGCTCCCCACATTTAGTGTCTGAAGTAAGAGTGGGGGAAAGGAGTTTAAAAAGTTGGTTTGACATGGGTGGAAAAAAGTATAACAGTGGCAACGGAGAGCGAAACAGTGCAATACTTGATTTGGTTGAGCCAGATCTGGCAATTGATGACTAGACCAGTTGTCAGCTGGAATAGAAGTGGTTAGGTATGCTCAAACTTGTGTAACTTAAGGGAGGGTAAACCAGGGTTGCACCAGGAGGAGAGAAAGGGGTGGGAGATTGATTTTCTGGGATCAAGGCTATCCAAGGCAAGGGAGTAGTTAAGTAGGTTGACAGTGGCAGAGATGTCATGACAGATGGAGGACAAGATGGAGTGGGAATTTGTGTGGGAGCTAAAGAGGTTTTTTTTCCCCCCAGTGGGCGGGTGATGAAAATAGAGGGATTGGAGGAGGGTAAGGGGTTGTAGGTAGAGGATAAAGATAAAGTAGACAAGGAACCAGAGATTGCCTTGTCAGTGATCGAGGCCTCCAGTGTAGAGAAGCAATGAGTGATGACTAGGTTGGATGAGGGAGTTTAGGCTTGACAAGATGATGAAGTCATTGGAATAGAAGTGGTTAGGGAAGTTGAAGTGTAGGTTGAAAGGACAATTTAAAAAAAACAAAAATAAAGATTTTTAGCTCCAAATAAGTTTGGTGTATGCTATTCAAGTAGGATTGCAAATTTTTTCCAAAATGGGGCAGGTCTCTGGTAAGGGTGGGCCTATGACTTTAGATCTTGGGGCAGGTTTTTCATCTTTTGTGTTTGGGCAGAATGCATAGAGGAAAATCGGAGTGAATAGCGATGTTTACAGCCTGATTTTTTTTTTCTGTTTTGTTAACATAAATGGATGGAAGATCTGTGCGCTTTGGTACAGATATACAGTCCTCCCCACCCAATTTTCCTCTTTGTACCCTGCCCAGGCAATCATTTACGCTCAAGTGTAAAGAAGGTAATCTGCTCCAAGAACTCCCTCCTACATCTAGCCTGAATCTTTACTGTTTATAATTTATTGGCAACCATAACAACTAATGCTTATACATAATACACATAAGAACTGACAATTTCTATAATCGAAATTCTTTTGGTCTGCTTCATATTTGAGAAATTTCTGGACAGCCCACTCAAGAACTGGATGGGTATTAACCCTAATCTTCACCCAGGAGATTTGGCACAGCTAAGCATGTAGATGTCTCCATAGACAACTTCAATATGTCTCTCTTTGGTTAACCTTGTTTAGTTCACTGTGAAAGATACTTAAAATATGCGTGAAGGAATTGCTCCCCTTCTTGGCATGTGGCAAAGACTAGAAAACTCCAGTCATGAACAAATGAATAAGAGCAGCATCTAGGACTCCAGTTCAGTTTTCACCAATTAAACCAGTGGGCTACTTGGTAAAGATTGTAGATTTAAAAAATGTCCTTGATGAACCTTTTGAAGTTGATGTTGGCTTTGGTCCCAGAATAGTGTGCATCACATTTAGATTACTTAAGCACCTTTATGTCTGCAGTAAGACGTGTTGCATTTTGAACTTTATTTGAAGGAACATGTTTAATTTGGACAAAAGAAATAACCTTTTAAAGGTTTATCGTGGCTCATGTTGAGTTACAAAAAAAATCTCAATACTAGCAGATCTCAGTGAGTCAGAGGATGTGTTGTTTCATAACAATGTGGACGTTATCAGGAAAATCTGATGGGGAAAGTGTTATGGAACGTCAGTATGACACTTAGTGTGCACTATACACATAGCTTTTAGTATATATAATTCAGCTTCTTTCTGGTTGTTGTACAACTGAAGTTAATAAAAAAAAAAATCTTTGAATGCAGGAAATGGTGGGCATTGATAATGTTTGGCATCTCGGAAACCTGGCTGTAATTTGCACTTGTTTTTCGAAATGGAGCATTGTTGCGAAAGAGACAGCAACTCCAGGAATGAAATGCGGCTTTGCTTAAATATCCTTTAACTAGTGTGTGCTAGGAAACTGGAATTGTATCCTTGTTGTGAAATTCTGCTAGATTAAATAGACACTTCCCACTCTCCCTCACAGAAATCACAAGCTGGAGATGATTGGTCCTCTGTTGTAAAGTTTGGATAACCGCAGAGCAAAGAAAGCAGATTTGACTGTAATCCATTTTCACTTTTTTACTTTTTTTAACCACATTTTTAAATTATTCAAAAAAGACTTTTAAAATTTGTCTTCTTGAGACTCATGAGGAGAGGGGTATGGTAAGGGGAAGTAGTAACATCTATGTTGGGATAGTAATCTGTATAGTGGTAATGACCCAAGGATCGTAATATTTTCTAGATAAATGGTTATATACTTTGTCCTTGAAGTGTTTTTTCATAACCTTTAAAAAGATTATATACATATTGTCCATGAGCACTCTTGCTTATGTGCACTTTCTGTAAAAATAGAGCAGCAGTTAGATGGCCTGGTTTGTGGAGGGATTGGCATTTTGTATGTGATATGATTAATGCTGTTATATGCTACATGGTTGGCCTATTGCGCACAGCATATTCAATTGTACTTAAGTGAATATTGCTCAATTACTAGTAGAAGGCCACAAATTAGTTTCTATTTATATCTACTGTATTTACTACTGTTCAATGAATACCTATCATGTTTACTACTCAAATTTCACAATCTTCTGTATAGTTACAGTGTTAAATATTTTAAAGTATCCTTGCAGAGAGAAAAAAAATTACTTGTATGTATTTTGCTCATTATTTGCAAACTACAAAATGTACTGTCAAATTATTAACTATTAGTATGCAAATCATTACTTATGTTGGCTTTTAAAGTCTTTGAAGGGCATATTGCAAAACACAGTAGTTGTTCCTGGTGAGTGTTACAGATTTATTTTGTAGCGCATTCACATATCCATTTGCTCCTTTTTTTGTTGCAGGAATAGTCAGACTAGTTCAGATAAGTAAAATATTTCTATACAGCAATGCTATCTAAAAGAAATTCCAGGAAAGGAACAAGCCTTCCTGATAAATGATTCAAAGCTATGTAATACCACTTATGATATTGCTTGTGATGCTATTTTGACCAATCTTGATAGAGTACTTCAATAATGTTGGATTTTACTACAGATGTCATTTAGCTAAGTATATATGTTGAGATTCAGTTCATCAGTGAATGTAACAAAGACTAACCAACTTCATATTTTTGTTTAGACAACCTGCAGGATGACCTCTGCAGATGCTAATAACGCTGAATGCACATTGGTGCCCAGTAGCCCAACCTCTCTTGACACAAAGAAAAGGAAATATTCTCCAATTATTTTAGAAGAGCAAGAAAAGAAACCATTAGATGTGAAGAAGATTGCAGTGAAAAGGTTGAAGAAGCATTGCTCTTGCACCCCAACAAAAGCAAAAGACTTTATTGTTGACTTTTTTCCTGTCATACGATGGTTTCCAAAGTACAAATGGAAGGAATGGATTTTGGGAGATGTTATGTCTGGGTTAATTGTAGGCATCCTACTAGTCCCTCAGTCAATAGCCTATTCGTTGCTTGCAGGGCAGGAGCCAATATATGGGCTATATACCTCATTCTTTGCCTGCCTCATCTACTTTCTGATGGGAACATCAAGGCATATCTCAGTTGGTATCTTTGGTGTGCTTTGCTTAATGATTGGCCAGGTGGTGGATCGAGAGCTGCAGTTTGCTGGGTTTGACCTCACTGATGATACTAACAGCACTGCCCAGTCAGAAATGTTCAACCAGTCTGCAGGTGTTTGTGGCAGAAGCTGCTTTGCCATTCGTATTGGCTCAACGCTGACTTTCGTGGCTGGAGTCTATCAGGTAAGGTCAACCTTTATAAACCCTAAACCAACGTGTGCTGTATGCACAATACAAAGATGAAGTTATGGGCCTGGAATTTCTTCCATGGGCGCAACCAAAAAAGATCGAAGCGATTTCAGCGTATTGTACTTGGTCGCGTACTTGCGCTCAAAAGTCTGCAATCTTTTAAACCACATAATTGGTTTGTACCTAGGTTATGCAAATATGGAGGAAGTTCAAGGCCATTATATTAGTAAAATGATTAAACTAAGGATGAAAGTATTCAGATGTAAAAACCTCTAGGCCCAACTCTGGAGAGGCCCCGAGAAGTCCAACATTGTCTGTTTCACTTACCTCCTCTCCTCCCGCCCCCCCTCACCCAATCTAATGTAAACAAGAAGTCAAATTAGACTTCAAGCTGAATTTTTGTGTAGTTTAGGTTACTTCTCTAGTTTTTAGGGGATAAATGGAGACACTTGAGGTAGTGCTTGCTTTTCTTAGCCCACACACACATAATTTGAAATTGATATATTTCAGGTGTTGAATGATTCAAAAAGCAGACACAAATAACCTATGTACAGCCATATCTGAATTCCACTCAAAGTTTAAGCATTTGCTTACATTACTTCATGCTTCTGTACCTTGGCTGCTGCACGCCTTCCAGTTATCTATCGATTTCAGATAAGATCAGGCAATTCAAACTTTTTTTTAAATAGGAAAAGAAAGTGTAACAGTGAAATGTGCTTTAAAACCAACTTAGTTTTAAAATTATGATTAAAATGCTTCTTTTGGAATTTTGGAAGATCATAACCAATGCTTCAACTATCTCTGCTGCCATCTCTTTTAGAACCCTAGGATGTAAGCCATCAGGTCAGGGGATTTGATGGCTTTTAGTCCCATTAGTTTGTCCAGTACTTCTTCTCAAGTGATATTAATTGTTTTAAGTTCCTCACTTTCATTTACCCTTTGGTACCCCACTATTTTTGGTATGCTTTTTGTGTCTTCTACTGTGAAGACGGATACAAAATATTTGTTTACCGCATCTGCCATTTCCTGATTTTCCCCATTATAATTTCTCCTGTCTCAGCCTCTATGGGACCCATGTTTACTTTTGCTACTCTCTTCCTTTTTACATACTTGTAGAAGCTCCTACAATCAGTTTTTATATTTCTTGCTAGTTTACTTCCATATTCTATTTTCTCCCTTCTCACCAATTTATTGAATGGCTGAGCAGGCTCAAGGAGCCGTTTGGCCTACTCCCGCTCCAATTTCTTATGTTCTTATAATGAACTTTTTACTTATACGTAAGCAGATCTCCTGTGTTGTTACTTGCATTGAGTCAGCAGATATGCTGTTTTATAACAGTAGGGGTATTTATGCCCTTAGCCGATAACATCAGGGCCACTGCTTTAGTGACTCGAAAAATCAAATTTCCTTTTTATTACATGGCATTCTTGGCCCTTTTGGCATCATGGCCCGCAGTCCTGTCCACTATTTATTGAAAACTGTAAATGAACTTTTAATTTATATCTGTTCTTTTCCTTTGTATTTTATGTTTATCCCTTACCAGTTTTAAAGCTTAGTATGCACAGCAAAATGTACCATTTTGGATTTGATATCTGGTATTTAGTGCTGGGTAGGGAGAATGGTGGTTAGCTGCAGTGGGGTGGCTACCCTTTTGGTAGCATTGAGAAATGGCCCCGGGCTTTGGTAGCATTAGGAAATGGCCCTGGGCTTTAGTAGCACTGGGAAATGGCCCTGGGCTTTAGTAGCATTGGGAAATGGCCCTGGGCTTTGGTATCACCCAGGGATGAGGATCCTGGTGCTTCACAGCTGGAATGGAGCTACTGGGATTTGGCAACATGGGCAGATCTTTTGGTCTGGCATCATAACTGGAGGGGGAAACTGAGATTTGGAAGAACTAGGGTTTTGGCTCACTGGTGGGATTCCTAGGGCTCGATATTACCAGGGCTGCGGCGGGGGGGGGCTATTGGGCGCGTGGGTAACGTGCCCGGCGAAATCAGTCTGCCCCGCCCGCGATCGCAGCTTAATTGGATCCACTTACCTGGTCCTCCGGGTTCCCCAATGCTGAGCTGCACATCAGGCGGGCTGCGCATGCGCAGTAAGGTCTGTCAGCTGGAGGAGCTCTATTTAAAGGGGCAGTCCTCCACTAACTGACGCTGCAACAAATAGGAATAATTACAGCATGGAGCAGCCCAGGGGGATGGCTGCTCCCAGTTTAATGATGCCTCACTCCAGGTATCATTAGATGGGGTGAGGAGGAGGGGGAGGACAGAGATCCTCCCCCTGGCGGGCGGGAGGAAGCGGCCTGCCTCTGCCACCAGGAAGGCCTGGCTCGAAGTGGCAGAGGAGGTCACCTGCACCACCAACATATCGCCCACCTGCATACAGTGCAGGAGGCGCTCCAATGACCCAAGTAGATCAGCCAAAGTGAGTACACTTACTCATTTCCCTACACTCCATCTGCCACATCACCGCCCCCACCCCACATCTCCTTCTGCACTGCCAACACTACTCTGTCACATCACCCCTCACACCCACTCAAACCTCATCCTCATCTTACCTGCACTTACTCACCTCGCCAGTACTCATCCCGCCACTACCACTCAACCCAATCCTCATACAATCTCATGGCTCTATCTCATACTCACCCTCTCATGCATCTCTTTCACGGTCAGCCTCACTCAACCTGCCACTACCTGTGCTGTAGCCGCAGGGCATGCATCACATATGTGCAGTAGGAAGCGTAAGGCAAACGTGTTGTGAGCATGAAGGGGATGCACAAGAGTGTTTGAGGGTTTGTCATGGTTTTTACTTGTATTGAATTTCTGAGCAACTTACATTACATATTATATTGGCACCGCTACTGCCACGTCTTTGCGAATCTTGACTGGTTTGTGCAATAATGCCCTTTCCTGAGGATCACAATGAAGACCCACACCTGATGCCACCCATTGTGTCACTGCAGAGTGGGTGTAGGTGTATTTGCGGGGCTCTTTCGTGCAGACGACTGAGAGACGTCGGCAATGTCCCCGGTGGCACCCTGGAAGGATGCGGAGGAGAAGTTGTTGAGGGCAGTGGTGACTTTGACAGCGACAGGTAAGAAGATGGTGCTCGGGCCAGCCGGGGGCAGCTCGGCATCAATGATGCTGCAGATGTCCACGACTAAATGTCGAGTGACTCTGAGCCTCCATGTGCACTGCTGCTCAGAGAGGTCCAGGAAGCTGAGGCTCGGTCTGTGGACCCTGTGGCGAGGGTAGTGCCTTCTGCGACGCATCTCTCTCTGCAGTTGCCCTCCCTGCTGCTGTGCAGGTGGATGTGTCACAGCACTGTGTGGTGGAGATCCATGTGTCAGAGGTGGACGGCTTGGCCAGCGAGGCTGGTGATGCTGTTCGCCCTCCGAGGAGGTCATGACTGCAGCCATGGCGGCCCCCATCCAGAAGATGTACATCTGAGGGAGTCCGCAAGGTAGGTAAATGTGTCTGGACCCCGGGGTAAGTGTGCAAGTTGGTGAATTTGATTGTTAGGAGGAGGGTGCTGGAGGCCAAACTTTGTCCAAAGTGACAGAGTGGCCTCCTGCAATGAGTGAGGGTCTCTTTTCCCCCCCACCCCCCCGCACCTTTCAAATGGACCTTTGCAGCTGCCATAGGCTGATAGCTGCAACACGTCCATTTCAACTGGGAGTTTTTCCCCCAGTACGGGAAACAGTCCCAGTTGTTTCTAAAATCCCACCCCTCCTCACATATTCCTTTAATCAGGTCTGTTAATGACCTGAAATACCAAGATAAATACTGTCAAATGGCACCCCGCTGGCTTTAATTGCCTGTGGGAGTCCCACATACGGGGGCTGCGTGCGCACGTCGGCACGTCTGTGGGGAACCCGGAAGTGGGCGGGTTAGATCTGGGCTCCCGACCCGCTCCGGGATTCCCCGATTTTCGGAGCCCCCCTGCCAGGAACGCACCCGATAGCGGGTGCTAAAATGGAGCCCCTAGTGTCCTTCAGCAGTTGAGAGGGAGGGTATGGACCTAACTCTTCATTTAGCCTATCATAGAATTACCTTGAAATTACAACATTGAAACAGATCTTTCGGCTCAACCAGTCCATGTTGATGTTTTATCCTCCACATGAACAGTAGTCTTAATCCCATGTGACTGCTCTGTTCCCATATCCCTATATCTCCTTTGCATTCACTTATCTATCTAACTTATTTTTAAAAGTTGACATGATCTATTTTTCAATCACTAACTTTGGTGGTGCATTCCACAGTCTCTCAACCCCCTGTGTATAAAAAAAAGTTTCTCCCTTAAATCTTTTACATTTAATCTTGTATCCATGACCCCCTTGTTCTAGACCCTTCAACCACTGGTAACAGTCTGTTTCTATCTATTCTGTCCCATGCATCCATAATTTTAAACACACTATGAAATTGCACTGTAATCTCCTCTTTCTAACAAAAACAGCCTCAAGATTTCGAGGCTTTCTTTGTATTTGTATTTCCTCAGACCAGGCAGCATCCTAGTGAATCTGCAGTATACCCTCTCTATTGCCTCAACATCCTTTCTACAGTGTGGAGCCCATAACTGCACACAGTGCTCCAACTGTGGTGTTACCAAGATTTAATATTGATTCAACATTCTCTACTTTTATATTCTTACCATTAAGCCCAGCATTCCGCTAGCTTTTAAATGACCATGTTCGCTTATACTGCGGCTTTTAATTTCTTACGAACCTGAACTCCCAAAGCCCTCTGCTCTTTCGCATCACCTAGCCTCCCCCCATTCAAAGTATAAGTATTACTTTTTTTAACCAAAATTACCACTTCACATTTACTGACATTGAATTCCATCTGAACATAAATCTTAATCTTTAGTTTCGATGGTTGTTCGTTTTAAATTTATGATTCTAGTTGTGTGCTTTTAACGATGTCTGCATTGCTGGCAAGGCCAACATTCATTGCTCATCACTAGTTGCTATGGCTTTGCTAGGCCACTTCAAAAGGCAGTTAAGAGTCAACCACATTGGTGTAGGACTGGAGTCACATATAGGCTAGATTGGGGTAAGGACAGCAGATTTCCTTCCCTGAAGGACATTTGTAGGATACCCAAAAAATTGGTTGCCTGTAATTCCACTCATTGTTTTTCATAAGTCCACATATGGATTTGGAGAAAATACCACCAGGGCATTGTTTTGTACGACCATATTTGTGACTGCGGGATTCCTGTAAAACGCAGTTCAGGATAAACTGATCACAATCAATGAAGCCTTGGGACAGGCAGTGATTGTCATTGTACTGTTCTGGTGCTGGACAACAATAATACTGTTTGGATTGGACTCTACATTCTTACTTTTACAATCAAATAAAAGGCTTGGCTAGTAGTCCTAATTATAGTCTCAATTCCTTGTTTCAGGGAAATTTTAATACATTATTGTTTAACGAAGGTCACATTTCCTTGGCCCCATATAGAAGACCAGTACGCTTCAATATGTTCTGCTGAAGGGTCCACACCTGAAATATCAATTTGTCTGTTCTTTCCACAGATGCTAACTGAGCTCTGGACACTTGCAGCATTTTCTGTTTTTGTTTCATTTCCAGCATCTGGGTTATTTTTTTCTTTGTTTATACACTTCAATAAGGAGGTTTTAACAAAATATGACACTTAATTATTTAATTCAACAGTGTTACATTTAGACTCTTAGAGTACGTAATGTGTGCAAATGAAGGTGTTTGAACGTCAACCATTGTGAGAATGTAGAAACCCACACCTTTTTCAATCTCTACGACTTTTGTATTATTTACAATTGTTTTTTGAAACTGTTTGCAGGTGGCCATGGGCATCTTCCAAGTGGGCTTTATATCGGTGTACCTGTCTGATTCGTTACTTAGTGGATTTGCCACTGGAGCTTCGTTTACTATACTCACCTCACAAGTTAAGTACCTTCTTGGGATCAGTATCCCACGTGCCCATGGTCCTGGTTCACTTGTGAAAACCTGGGTGTACATCTTTAAAAATATCCATAATACTAATATCTGTGATCTTGTAACCAGCATTTTGTGCCTTCTGGTTCTAGTGCCTTTAAAAGAAATAAATGAATGTTATAAATCCAAGTTGAAAGCACCAATTCCTGGCGAGCTTCTGGTTGTAGTTGTTGCTACTTTGGTCTCGCATTATGGACGTTTGAATGCAAAGTTTAATTCTACTGTTGCTGGAAACATTCCCACTGGATTTATGGTTCCCACCCCTCCAGACTGGACCATAATATCTCGAATTGCTACTGATGCCCTTCCAATTGCTATCATTGGTTTTGCAATTACAGTTTCTCTCTCAGAAATGTTTGCCAAGAAACATGGATATACAGTGAGAGCCAATCAAGAAATGTTTGCCATTGGTTTCTGTAACATTCTGCCGGCATTTTTTCATTGCTTTACAACCAGCGCAGCCCTCGCAAAAACTCTTGTGAAAGAGTCCACTGGTTGCAAGACACAATTATCAAGTATAGTGACTGCTTTAGTGCTCCTCCTTGTCCTACTTGTGATTGCACCTCTTTTCCACTCGCTTCAGAAATGCGTCTTGGGTGTCGTAACTATTGTAAATCTCAGGGGCGCTTTAAGAAAATTTATTGACTTGCCTAAAATGTGGAAGGTGAGCAAGGTGGACACTGCCATATGGTTTGTTACAATGATATCGTCAGCCTTCGTCAGCACAGAGTTAGGACTATTGATTGGGGTTAGCTTTTCTGTGATCTGTGTCATCGTGCGAACACAAGTGCCAAGAGCCACTATGCTTGGCCATTTGGAGGGGACAGAAATCTATGAAGACTTGGGAAGATATAAAAATCTTAAAAATTTACCTGGTATCAAAATATTTAGATTTGAGGCTCCGTTGTACTATGCAAACAAAGAGATCTTCAAGGCAGCCCTTTATAAACAGACAGGAGTTAACCCCACCCTAGTAATAGTAGCAAAGAGAAAAGCAGGAAGGAAAATAAATCAGGAAATGAAACACAAAGTTATTGCAAATTCTTGTGCTTCCAATAAGACTGAGGTTACACTGCAGCTGTCGCAGCAGCAGTTTGAATTCCATACTGTTATCATTGATTGCTCAGTTATTCAATTCTTGGACACTGTAGGTATAGCTACAGTGAAGGAAGTCTTTAAAGATTACAGACAGATTGGAATCCCGATTCTCCTCTCAAGCTGCAATGCCTCTGTAATTGATAGTCTTCGCAAAGGAAGCTATTTTGAAAATGGTAACATCAACACATTGGTATTTTACAGTGTTCATGATGCCGTCATGTTTGCTTCAAACGTACACCAAAAGAATGGTGACTATGAAGCAAACAGCCTGTGTTAATGTTCAACTGTGACCCTGGGACAAAATACAAGAAAACTGCTACAGCATCAGCTTGAGAAACTTGAATGTGTTGTTTCAAAGTAGTCTGAAATAATTTCTCCATTTTAACTCAACTAATTTTTTATGCATTTGTTTTATGCTTTTATACATAAATGTGTTTCTGTACATTTCTAATCATGGTGTTTATTATGAGATGGAATTTAGAACTTGTAGAGATTTATAAGCATCATCATTAATAGTATTTGTTTAAATTAACTTCACTTGGATTTCATTTTTTAATGAAAGATGCTCCTGGTTCTTAAACACTTAGTGTGGGAGAAGTTTAATTTTGAACAAATTTTTATAAACATTTTTCTGGAGGCTACTTAGTTGAGAAATGGGTTTTGCAAAAGATGTTTTACAAAAAAAAATTCCTTCATGCAATCACTAGATCTGCCTTTCATAGCCGGTTAAAGATGGAGCTGATTAAATTGTATTTTACCTTTTAACTGAAAATGTGCTTTTGGCTTTATTTTACTGGAAATGTTTTATTTGAGGATGGAATATTTAGTTTCAATTTTACTTGGTTTTACTGATTATACGCTATATCTAGGTGCAGTAGCAAACATAATGGGCTCAATCTTCAAAGTAAAAAATGGGTGGGTTGGGGGCAGGGGGGGGACATTAAAAATTGCCACCATTTCAGACCCACCCCCAACCCACCCATTTCCAGTTTTCACCAGGGCAGGAAAAGGGGCGGGCGACCAACCTGCTCCCGGGGGCGGGGCGGGCCTTAAAACCTTTTTAAGGAGGCTTCAGGCCTCCATTTTTCTCCAATTCCCAATTTCAGTTCCGGGAGGCTGAGATTCCTGGGCCTTTTTGTTTTACGCCTCATGAGGAGGAGGAGCAGGAATGCGCCCCCCCACCCCCCGCACACAAAGACTTATCTGAAGACATCCTCTCCCTGGCTGGTTTCCCGTTCGTCTGAGACCAGCCTGTCAATCAGCCAGTCAGTTGGACGGGAAACTGACAAAAAAAAAAGACGCCCTTACGTCAAAATCGTAAGGATGTCCAGGAAACCCGTACTAATGGGTTTCCCAGTCCCAATTTGGCCCCCCGCCCCCTTCCCGGCTCTGTTTTAAAATTGAGCCCAATACATCTACATACCATGCAACAACTGGGAAATTAGGGTCAAGCTGCCTAAGACAAAGAAACATATGCTTTGGAGTCTCTGTGCTGATCAAAGACAGCAGCCACATGGAGGTAATTGATCCCATTTAAAATTGTTAAATTAGAAATGTATTAGAATATGTAATTTGTAATATATTGAGGTTTTTTCTTCCACATTTCTCTTCTGTTCTCTTCACATTCACCCACACCCCCCCACCCCCCCCAACCAAAAAAAAATGCTGAGTCTTGCCCATCCTCTTGCCCATGTGTGAAGCCTGAGTATCAACTTGCTATTCAACTATGGAGCAGATCAAAGCTGAGCCAGATCATGTTCCCCTTTGATATTCACACATGCTGTAGAGCAATCAAGTGAGGGGACCCTGACTGATTTGATTTTACATCCCCTCCCTAGTCTACGAATGCTAAAGCCAAACTATTATGCTTGCTGAGATCCAATAACTTGCCATAGTCCAGGAATCAAACATGGCACCTTCTGGTCTGTGTGGCTTAGTAATACACCGTGGTGCTTTAGCAACTAGAACCAGTTTTACTAATCTAACCAGTAGAATGACTACACTGGCAATTTCTACTGTTTGAAAAAATGAAACCAAGAAGGACTTGCATCTTTAAACTTTGGAAGCCCATTATAATATAGTGAAAGTCAACTTCGTAGAAATAAAAACCTGAAATTTAAATTAAGTACAGTAGCAAATCAGTTCTATCAAGATCATAGCACTAGCAATATATCTATCATTAAACGCTTAGTCCTTTATTACCAACCAGCCAATTCCTCCAGGTCAACTTAGAGATTTGTGTATTGCTAGTCACTGTGATATCTGACATGTAAATTATTTATTGTACATTTTAGAAAATTTTAGAAACATCACAACATTTTGTTTCAATTGTAAGTTTTCATTTTCCTCTTATTTCTGTTGGGTTCTTAGTTTAAAAATCTGCTTTAAACTTTTTTTTCATGATTTGTATAAACCTACTAACAATGGGAAGCTGTAGTTCAAATTGCAATTGAAGTAGTCCTTATACAATGCACCTTAAACAATGATTAATTCTGCACTAAATTATAGGTTTTATGAAGGATTATTAAGCTGCTTACTAAATGCATTTAAACATTTTCATTGAAGAGCAATATGGAAGTGCCAGGTAGCCAAGCTGGTCAATCAGTCAAACAGAGTGGCATTGATTGCACAAGAGTATTTACTCTGATCCATTGCTCAAGATAATTCATCTATATAGACTCAAAATGCTAGTATACAGTATATAAACTCATTGTAAGGTGTTTATGCAAATAGATGAAATGTACATCTTTAGGTCGAGTAGAAAACCTTGATGGTATTGCAAATTATGAAAATATAGAGACCATGATGATTTGCATTGCTGTTTAATTTCTATTGGATGATGAGATGAGAGTCCAGATGCAGTATCTTATAATAATTATAACAGTGTGCTCATGACAGTTGAAAATGTGCACAAAATGCTTTACAAGCATAAGGCCTGTAAAATCATAATGTTTTATTGGAATTGTGTGTGTGTGTGTGTGTGTGTGTGTGTGTGTATTTAAAAAAAAAAATGAATTCCTCCCTTTGCCTTTTCTACAAAGTTCTAGATAAGAATCATTAATTGGATTTGTGAAGATAGTTAAGAAATATTGATACTTTTAGTAAATACAATTGAATGTAAAGACCTCATGTTAAAGTAAAGCACTGACAAATTGAGGGTATTTGCTGTTTCGAAGTAGTCCATCCATTTTGATTGTAGAATCTATTTTAGCTTTTTAAGTGATTTAAGTTCAAGTTGTTTGACAGAAGTGGACAAAACAAAATATCAACTTGTACTGTTTTACAGTTTCAATCCAGTTTTTGTTTCCATCTTGTATTTTTAATATTTTTTTAACAAAGATAAGCCTTTTTGAAAAGAAGTGACCATCACAAATAAAGTAACCTGTTGTGACTGTGAATTTTAGTACTTTTAATTATGCAATATGACCTTGTAGCATAAATGAATAACAATTTTTATTATAGCATAAATTTGTATACATTTACCACATTGATCATAAACATTTAACTCCATATTATCTTTCACTGAGTTTAAATTCTTTTTGCAGATTTCTCAGTTACAAGTGCAATATACCTTGTGAAAACTTCCAGTTTCAGATTTGTAATATCATGAAAAAAAACAACTTGCATTTATATAGTGGCTTTAACATAGTAAAACGTCCCAAGATGCTTCACAGGAGTGTTATCAAACAACATTTGACACTGAGCCATGTAAGGACAGGTGAGCAAAAGCTTGGTCAAAGAGGTAGGTTTTAAGGAGTGTTTTTAAAGGAGGAGAGAGAGAGCTGGTGAAGTTTAGGGAGGGAGTTCCAGGATTTAGGCAGCTGAAGGCATGGCCATCAATGATGGAGCGCTGAAAATCGTGGAATGTGCAAGAGGCCAGAATTGGAGGAGTGCAGAGATTTCAGAGGGTTGTAGGGCTGGAGGAGGTTACAGAGATGGGGAGGGGTGAGGTCATGGGGGGATTTGAAAACAAAGAGAATTTTAAAATCGAGGCATTGCCAGACTGGGAGCCAATGTAGGTCAGCGAGCACAGCAAGTAGTTAGCTGCCACTTTTGTTGTTTACTTTTTTGACAGTTTTTCTCTAACGCCTCCTGATTTGACTTTTCTCCTTCAGAGAGATGGGAGACTGGAACAGTCGAAATTGTGGACATCTTTACAGCTGGTCAGAGGTATGCATTTCAAGGCAGAATAGATTTCCCCCTACTGATTCTTTTTTTTTCTCTTTCTGTTCCCCCATGATGTCCATCATCACAAGACTCCATATATTTTTCTCCTCATAAACCAGTAAGACTACTGTGATTAAGGCCTTAGTTTGATTCTGAATATTAAATAGTTAAATCTACACTATCCACTTAGCAAGCAGCTTGTCTCTGCTCCTATGTGGAGGTTATTTAGCAACCCCATTTAGGACTCGGGGAGCTCATCGTACGTGGATATCCAAGGTTTGAGCTTCAACACTTAAACGTGATTGTGGAGTAAGCAGAGAAATGGAGCTGCTTTTTCTATCTGTGATTCAATTAAGTTCAAGAACTCCTAAGTAATGCAGTACTTCATATAATTTAGATTGCCTGCACCATAAGAATATTACACTATAGACTGTAGAAATGCACTGTGGAAAAACTCCAAATTCGTAAAGGATTCTGAAAAAAAAAGTACTGAGCCATGCTTGCAGTATATTTTACTGCAAGCATAAAGTAATTAAATGAAAGGGCTGCTTTGCACACAGTATTTTACCCATTGTGTAGTGCAAACCTGTGTCCATCATTAATTTTCATCTGCAGTCAATTTTGAATGAACTATGTGGTGACTACCACCAAATGAGGAAATACTGTAGTTGATAATTTACTATTGAACAACAACAACAACTTGCATTCATATCATGCCTGTTAACATGGTAAAACATCCTAAGGCACTTCACAGGATTGTAATCAGATAACAACAACAAAAATTGACACCAAGCCAAAGAAGGAGACATTAGGACAGGTGATCAAAAGCTTGGTCAAAGATGTAGGTTTCAAGGAGGGTCTTAACGGAGGAGATAGGGGCGGAGAGGTTTAGAGAGGGAATTCCAGAGCTTGGGGCCTAGATAGCTGAAAGCACGGCCACCAATAGTGAGGCGAAAGAAGTCAGGGATGTAAAAGAGGCCAGAATTGGAGGGATGCAAAGTTCTCGAAGGGTATTGAAGTATTATTTATCTATTTAAGTCTGATACCTAGAACATTTATCAACAGCACTTTTTCTAATGATACCATGTTTTCATATTGCCTGCACCCTGATTGCAAACTTTTTTTTGCTATATATATATATATATATATATATATATATATATCCTTACTGAAGAAGATAATGCCACATAATATTGCATGGGGACTTCTAGTATTGCAGTAATTGATCATAATGTTCAATACCTACTATGTTCCTCCTGTCTCACCATGGAAAAAGAAGATATTGTGTGTGTGTGGTGCTGAAATGTTAATTTTATAATGTATTGTTACTGTGAATAGTGTTGAACTCTATGGCTAACATTCTTTATGCTATACTCAATATGGGGGGTTTATTTTTTAGTAGGGAAATCATATAATAAAATGGAATGCTGTTTTCCTAAGTTGTCTTAAGATTACAAACTTGAAATGCTGAGGAATTGTCAAATATGTGCCTACTGTCTCAAAAGATTTTATTTTTCTTGATTGTATAATGCACACCTGTTGTTAGTAATTATGGCATGTAGAAGTTTATATGTGGCTAATTTTGATAATTCATGGAATATTCCAGTTTTCTTAAAAACTTAACTGAATAATTGAAGTCAGGAACATTTTGCACATTTTTTAATGTTTGAGGTTTATAAATGCAGCCTTTGTAACATTTGATAAATACATGTGAACCCACCTTTTTAAAGGAGCATTTCCTTATTTTACTGCATTTATTTTTTTCATATCCATTGAATGTTTGCCTAAATGTTTGCATTAGTATCATAACCTATATTTAGCATTAATGATCCTGCTGGTTTGTTTTTAGTGTATCCTTGTTTTTTTTGGTTTTTGTTTGTTCATGTTGTCATGGTACAATTTTCTTGTTTACTTTTGCTTATTGCTATTGCACACTGTGCCAAGTGTATTTGTCTTTTAAGGAACAACATGTGTCCTTCCATTATCAGCTAAAGATTAGTGTTTTTTTTTTAAAGCTTAGGCCTTTTAATCTTGTGTTTATTGTGGAACTTCTAAATGTGTTGGTTCATCTGAACATCTACTTAGAATTACTTTGTGTGCCATTTGGCTTTTAACAGAATGATAAAATGATGCAAAAAAGGGAAGCTTATGTCAGACACCAAGAGCTCAGTACAGCAGAAAGTCTAGAGGAGTATAGAAAGTGCAGGGGTGAAATTGAAAAGGAAATTAGGAAAGCAAAGAGAGGGCATGAACAAATATTGGCAAGTAAAATTAAGGACAACCCAAAAATGTTTTATAAATACATAGAGCAAGATGATAACTAAGGTTACCTTTTTGGTCTCTAATAGGCCCTACTCTTTCCTACGTATGGAGGTGGAAGATGTGGGTATGGTTCTTAATGAATACTTTGAGTCTGTCTTCAAGAAGGGGATGGTGCAGAGATTTTAATTAAGGAGGAGGAGTGTGAAATATTGGATGGGATAAACATTGTAAGAGAGAAGTATTAAGGCGTTTAGCATCTTTGAAAGTAGATAAATCACCAGGCCCGGATGAAATGTATCCCAGGCTGCTAAGATAAGCAAGGGAGGAAATAACGAAGACTCTGACCATCATTTTCCGATCCTCCCTGGCTACAGGTGTGGTGTTGGAGGATTGGAGGACTGCTAACGTTGTACTGTTGCTTAAAAAGTGAGACAGAGAGAGACAAAGTAATTTTAGGCCAGTCAGTCTAACCTCAGTGGTGGGCAAATTATTGGAATGGATTCTGAGGGACAGCATAAATAGTCATTTAGAAAGGCATGGGTTAATCAAGGACAGTCAGCATGGATTTGTTAAGGGAATGTTGTGACTGACTAACTTGATTGAATTTTTTGAGCAGGTAACGAGGAGAGTCGGTGAGGTTAACGCATTTGATGTGTACATGGATTTTAGCAAGGCTTTTGACAAGGTCCCACATGGCAGACCGGTCAAAAAATGCAAAAGCCCGTGAGATCCAAGGGAAAGGAGCTAGTTGGATCCAAAATTGGCTCAGTGGCAGGAAGCAAAGGGTAATGGTTGATGGATGTTTTTGAGACTGGAAGGCTGTTTCCAGTGGGATCATGCAAGGCTCAGTACTAGGTCCCTTGCTTTGTAGTGTAAATGATTTGGACCTTATTGTGGGGGAGCTTGATCAAGAAATTTGCAGATGATACAAAAATTGGCCATGTGGTTGAGATTGAGGAGGAAAGCTGAAGACTACAGGAAGATATGAATGGACTGGTCAGGTGGCCAGAAAAGTGACAAATGGAATTCAGTCCAGAGAAGTGTAAGGTAATGAATTTGGGGAGTGCAAACAAGACAAGGGAGTACACAAGAAATGGGAGGATACTGAGATGTAGAGGAAGAGAGGGACCTTGGAGTGCATGTCTACAGATCCCTGAAGGTAGCAGGACAGGTAGATAAGGTGGTTAAAAAGGCATACAGGATATTTTACTTTATTAGCCGAGGCATAGAATATAAGATCAGGGAGGTTATGCTAGAACTGGATAAAACATTGGTTAGGCCACAGCTTGAGTACTGTGTGCAGTTCTGGTCACCACATTACAGGAAAGATGTGATTGCACTAGAGAGGGTACAGAGGAGATTTACAAGGATATTGCCAGGGCTGGAGAATTTTAGCAATGAGAAAAGATTGGATAGGCTGGGGATGTTTTCTTTGGAACAGAGGAGGCTGAGGGGAGATTTAATTGAGGTATATAAAATTATGACTGGACTAGATAGAGTGGATAGGGAGGACCTATTTCCCTAAGCAAAGGGGTCAGTGATTAGAGGGGAGCGGAGAAGAATTTTTTTTCACCCAGAGCGTGATTGGGGTCTGGAACTCACTGCCTGAAAGGGTAGTAGAGGCAGAAACCCTCAACTCATTTAAAAAGTACTTGGATGCACACTTGAAGTGCCATAACCTACAGGGCTACAGACCAGGTGCTGGAAAGTGGGATTAAGCTGGATAGCTCTTTTTTGGCCATCATGGACACGATGTGCCGAACGGCCTCCATCTTCTGTGCCGTAACTATCTGATTCCATGAAAATAACGCAGAGCTGCAAAAATCTTAGACATCCAAAGGTTTGAAAAACTTTTTTTTTAAAAGAACACAACTGGATTTAAAATGTCCTCGCAAAACAGGGCCTATGTAAAAATTCAATCTTGTAATTATGTCAAATTGTAATACATTTAGTGTACAGAATAGTTTTGTATTACTGATGGTTTGTTTAAAAATTGACAACCTGATTTTATGATTTCAATACAAATTAAATGAAGTGGCATAGAAACTTAGTTTTATCTTTTAATTTTTGTTATTAAATACACCCAAAATTAAATCTAATGGTTTAATTTTGACCACAGCAAAACTTTGTGTTGGAAAGTGTATAGAATATTCAGTTAAAAGTTAAACACTTTTATTCATGGGCACCAGGATGAAATTTTGCAAGCCATGATTTGTCTGAGTACAAAGTTCTAGTTGCTTCACATCCTGCTTAAAAATCCTGAAGAATCTCTGTCAGATAATGTGATGAACTTTAGCATTCAGCTTTATATAATCTTAGTAGTTAAGTGTTTACAGTAGGTTTTAAATCTACCAATGGGTCTTCTGACACATTGTTTGAAGGCAGAGTGAATTTAGCTGGGAACTCATGGCCACTTCCTGCTTTTGGTTGCAAATTTGATCATCACTAACAATGTGACTGCTACCACAATGTTAGCATGGTCCAATCAAAGGAAAGAGGGGCTCTGCAATGCTACAGGCTTATATTTGTAAGTAAGATTTTTTTATCGTCAAAATGATGTGCCTTACCAATTATGTTTTGGGAAGCATATCTGAAACTGGATTGTTAATTATTTGTAAATGTACATGCTTTATGGCTACTGTGATTGTTACTATTCCATTCAATTAGATTGACCTATTAAATTTTTAAAAAAGTACTGTGATGCCAAATTTTTTTTACTATTAACTGTTTATAAATGTCTGTTATTTTTAATAGTGCTCATGATATGCTCTAAATTATTCTGACTTTTAGGTATTTGTGTTTAAAACATATATAATTAGCAATTGGAATGTAACTGAGATTCATGGGCCAACTTAAGAAAGCACTCCCTTTTGCATTAGTGTGACATTTTTCCATTTCCCACACCAAACATCTTTAGGGTTTCTGGGAAACAATGCCAGATTAGAGCCGGTTTTGTGCTGTAGGCTCATGATATGAGGAAATGGATTGATACTAGTCAAACTCATTTCACATAAGACCTTTACAACCAACACATAGCAGACTTCCAGCTATCATATTAACCTGTGCCTGATTTGAACCAAGGATCCAGAGGTAAAAGGCCAGTGACTGACCCACTACACCACCAGGATTATGGTCTTGCATTGTGGGAATTGCCCATTGTGAAGCTTTAGGCAGGGGGTGGGGCACGTCTCTCAGAGTAATGGATTTTAAAACATAGTGCTCTTTTTAATTTCCTACTGTCATGTGACTTAATTAGTTTTGATGAATTTGAGCTTTGTTTAACATGTATATGCTCCTTTCTATATGGTAAAATTAAAGATGTTTGTTCTCTATGAAACTACCCTCAGTGACAAATTGACTCCTTTATTTTGGGTAGTGTGAGAATGGGAATTTAATATCTCTGTTGCAATATTTTGATTTATTTTTGGAGCGTGAGACTTTCATTTTCAATTCGGTAAATTGAGATGGTAATTTTTTTAAAAATGCACCCCCCTCCATTTTGAGCCTTTTTTTCTACTTTTCCATCAAAAGCTAATACAGGCAGCCTGTGTCAGCAGTACTCAGCTACCAGAAGGTGCAAGGAAGAATGAGGCATTCAAGATTGCTGCCTCTAAAATTTTTATTTTGAATCCAAAACAAGAATGTAAAGCATAGTTTTAGGGTAAATGCTATCTTATTAGGATGGTGAAATCTGGGGGGTGTGGGGGAAGTAAGTCTCCTCCACCTTAGATTGGATCAGAAAATTTTGGAAGATAGCCTAGGCACAGAAAGTTATGTATTATGTCTGTCATCGTAAGTGAAACTTTTCCAAATGTGGTTAATTTTTCTGGACTCCACTTTCTCAATGCAGCTGTTGTGGGCAGAAGGCAAAGGATGGGTTGGATTTGGATATTACAAAATTCTGAATTGCACCTCTGTGTTTGTTTTCTTCAATTTTTCTTTAACTTTCCCTCCCTCTTCTCTGCCCCTTTTTTTCCTTCTAGAGATTGGTTATGTTTCAGCTAGGTCTACGGACTGTGTCCCTTGTATTTTTCAGTTTTTTTCTCCATCTTGGTTTGTACTCGTCCTGGGCCTCAATTGGCCCTTACATCCTTGTTGCTTGTAATTCCGGTGCAACTCTGGTGTAACTTGAGTGTAGAAACTATTTTAAGATGCTGGCTAGCGCACCGCCCCCCTCCCCCCCCCCCCCCCCCCCCCAGAAACATCTGTGCAACAACGGTATAACTCTTTAAAAGCTCTCTACAGACTCCAGGCAGCAGCAGAACACTGTCCTGCAGCAGGGTAAGTGGCTGACTAGTGGCTTTGCTGGCAATTTCCACCAATTTATTTAATCGCCTCTCGCCCACAGTATCGGTCCAAGGTGCCAGCTCCGCCAAGGTGCCAGCTCCGCCAAGGTAGCAGGCAAAAGAAACACAACCAACTTCTCTGATGATGATCTCCAACCCCTGCTCCAAGAGGTACAAGACAGGAGCTTCACGCTCCTAGGTCTTTCTTTCACCATGCTGGAAACCCAACATCAGTCATTCAGTGCCAGCTCCCTGCAGGCAGATTCCCAACTCTCTCCAACCCAGAACAGATCAACAGTGCAGCAAGAAGTGAAAATATATCATGCCAGTAGGCATGTAGCATGTCACCACACTCTCCCTTTCCTCTCTGCCCACCCTGGCACCATCACACTACTAGCCTTTTCATACTACAATCTGACCAAGGGTGCCTACAACTCCCCTAACACACACCAACGGCCTTGTACAGCTCCAAAACACTGTCCTCTGCTCTAACAGCCTCACATCTCTCACTTCACTTCTCCCATCACAATTGCCATACGCTCCTTAACTAACAGGCTTATGTTCATACACACAACCTTCCACCTGCTTAGCTTGCAATAAAAGAAATGTTTGCTTTGAAATACATTGGGCACTTGTCTCATGATTTGCTATTTATGCACATTACAGTGTCAGGTAATGGAGCATTCAGTGGGTTTGGACTTCCAACACACAGACCTGGCAAGGTTCTGCTGTGGTGTCATCTGGTGGGGCCCATAGCAGAATGTAAGGCTGATGCCCCTTGCAGTAGTGAGTGAGGACATAGTCTGGTTTCCATCACAGAGGAGCTGGATCTGCTAGGAGTGGAACCCCAACATAACAAAGGCAGAAAGTAAGCTTGTGACACAATGCTGTCTATCCCCTCACTGCTGTCACCTATTATAGCTGCTATACCCTCCCCCCCCACTGCCATTAGCTGCTGCAGAAATTCTCTTCCCCCACCCCCCAATCCTCATTATCCTTGCTGGAACATCCATGATGCAACCTGACCCCTAAGCTATTGCAAAGAATAAATGCAGAGATAAGGGTGGTGGCCAGATTCACCATCCAGTCCCTTTTTAATATTTCAACTCCATTTCCTTTGCATCTTTTTTATAATAAATAATTGTCTGAAAAATGAGTTTTCTACATATTTCAGGAAAGACTTATAGAAACTCACAACATTTTTAATTTACAATATTTACTGACACAAGCAAAACATGCAAGATTGGGATGATCAGGAGCTGTAGTCAGTGTGTCAGGTGCGTTAA